>NW_006439191.1:0-45434 GCF_000325575.1 Pteropus alecto
TCAGTCTGGCTTTTCTGAAATAATGAGAAAGATAACAAAAGGAGCAGCAAGAAAGAGACTAGGTTCACGGAGGAGGAATGAGAGTTCCCAAAACAAACTTTTCCCTCAACTTCACCTCGACTCTCTTTAAAGCAATCACGATGGGAACGTAGTCAAATTAAGACAAAAATGTATTATCTATGAAATGTTAACGTAAATTAAAGGGAAAGTAGGATCGAACTGACTATAGTTTAATGTAGGCGCCACTTTCCAGAACCAGATATTTGATCCAAAGCGAGTCCTGTCGACACAATTTGCTTTAAAGTCCTCCATTGCTACACAGAAACACTCTGTCTTGGACCCTTACTGGTTTACTCCGATCTGCATATTCTACTTTCTTCTTCCTTCTTATTGTGGCTAATGTTGCAAATTGGCAAAGGACTGTACTGTCACGGGCAATCATTTGCATTTTGATAATGAAAACAGCGGCTAGGAACGAGAACGGACTAAACTGTGCACCTGCTAGGTGTCTTTCCTGCATATCCTAAGAATAGCAACCAAGTAAGGCATTTCATTTACTAAAATGAAGTGAAATGTACACTATCGACCTCACGAGGACTATATTAAAAAAAAATTCAAGGACGAATTCAAGGACAAGGATAGTTTTCTTTAGGTTTTTTGCACTAGAGCAAGAAAAAGGACCTACTTGATCCGAGGAAACCTCTTAGCATTGAAGTAACTTTTACTGAGCGCGTGCCTTATCCCAGACTCTATTCTAAGCATTTTAACATGTTTCAACTCATCCAATCCCCTCAACATCTGTTATTGCATAAAAAGGAAATTGAGGCTCAGACAGACGATGTAACTAGAAAGTGGCAGGGCCAGGATTCCAACCGAGGACGCTCAGTACCAGAGCTCACATGCTTAACCACTACACCACACCACCCCATGGAAATCAGGCTGAAGGGAATCTGAGCTGATCTCTCCCTTGGGAATACCTGCCGAAGGAAAGCTAAGAGAATAGAACTTCCGGAACAAAGTCACAGGTACAGAGGGGACTCTGCTGGGGAAGGGCTGGGCCCTGCTGCTTCTCTGGCGTCATGTCCTGACTCTCCCTCTTGCTCACAGAGTGTCAGGCATCCCGGTCTTTAGCAGCTCCTGAAACCGGCAAGCACGTGTCTGCCTTAAGACGCTTGTGCTTTCCATTTCTTCTGCTTAGAACACTCCTTCTCTAGATTCCTTCCTGGGCCACGCCAAACCTCATTCAGTTCTCCGCTTCACTGTCACTCAGCAGAGAGCCCTTCTCCAACGTTTACGTGCTGTGACTTTGGCACCTAGAATGGGGCCTGTCACACAGTGTGTACTCAGTGTAGCCGCTGAATAAATGCAACTTTAGGTGGGATACACCTTCAGCCTTGGGACATGTTCTGTTCTTCCTGTAAAAATACATTGATATAACAGAAGAAGCAGCAAGAAAGTGGAATACACCTTCAGCCTTGTGACATGTTCTGTTCTTCCTGTAAAAATACATTGATTAAACCCTCCCCCCTACCTTTTTTTTGGCCATTTGCTATTCTTATCCCTAGAGTTAATAACATGTTATAAATATCACTGGAGATGTGCTGCATATTTCTGCATCTTTCTGTAAATAGTGGAAAACTCAACACATTCTGACAGTTCCAATTGTTTGGAGAGTTGAAGAGCTTACGTTAAAAATTATCTCCCCTAAAGATTCAAGTTAGAGCCATCAGGTTCAAATCTTTGTACCTTAAAGTATTTCATTTCTCTTGCATTTCCTTATGAATTTCTCTTTAACTGCTCTTCCCACACACACAGGGAAGGCTGAGCTGGGCAAAGGGGACAAGGGAAAGTGCTTCCCATCTTGTGCCAATGGCCAACAGTGCAGTACCAGATGTGCGTTACTGCGTTCCTACAGATCTCCCACGCTCTACAGCTAAACTCACATAAACGGCAGCGCTGTAAACATCGCCTCTTATTTTTGGAACTGCAGGTCAGGTGTTTATATAATCGCTATGGCTTTTCTTTCTAGTCCAGGTAATACAGTATTTTAACAATTCTAAGATGCACAGTTTTTACATCTCTGAGATTGAGATTCAGTTGGTAACCAATGGCAAATTATATAGTTTACTTGGTAGCATTTTTTCTTTCTTAAGGAGACATAAAATACTGCCATGTCTTTATAGTTGATGGAACCATAACATTGATTAGATACAGTATATAACACACATAAAAATTTTTTTAAGTAACCAAGATGGGTAAACATGACTTAATCTAAAAATGGAATAGAGACTTAGTAACTTTTGCCACGTATTTATGCTTTATCCTGAGCTTTTCCAACTCAATAGAAACAGATAAACTGCTTACCTTAATTCAGAGACATTAGCTTTATCCAGGGCATTTAGAGCCACGATTGCCTTGTCTAAGGCCGGCAGTACGCTTTTTAGTTCATTGGCAGTTTTCTGCAATAAAGTTATAAGCCTCCAAATACATATAAATGAATATAGTTGCATATTTAACATTTTTATATTTTAAACTTGGAAAATACAACTCGACATTTTTACAAGGTCCATAAATTATGCTTCTGACTTAGGTACGTACACACATGCTTACACTGTCGGAAATGTGTTTTACAGACCTAAATGAAGGGTGTTGCTCAATCCCCGATGAGAAGCCATCTGTGAGAAGCAGAAACACTGAGTGGTTGCTGCCTTCTCTAACGGACTCAGTGAAGGACTCACGATGTCCTTTTGAGGAGTGGTTCAGTTAGAGGTGGCTTCAGAGCTTCTCACCTGCATAAGTCCCTTTCAGAGCCCAGGAAAGAGCTCTGCCAATATGTTTGTAAGGTCACGTGTTTTCGTCAGACTAGCAAAAGTAAGACATTTTAATTGGAATCAGGTAAGAATAATTTCTCTTTACACTCTGACTCACTCTTTGTCAGGTTTCCTGTAGTCAGGTGGCACCGAAATAGCTACGGACATTTTTAGGATCTGGGTAAGGAGCACAGTTGGGAATTATAATTATGTCGCTCACAGTCACTTCTTTATATAATTAAGTCATTGCAAGCTAGCTCTAAAAGGAGTGACTTCTAGAAATACTGCCAAAAAAATTCCAGCTTTCCTGGCGATGTGACATTGAGGTGCAGGGCCAGAAGTCATATTGTGATAGAAACTTGTCCTATAGTGGCCAGCACCAGAACTGTGTGGGTACTGGAGGAGAAACAAGGTTTGCAACGTATAGATCCAGAATCTGGTCTGCGGAAAATCTTGCCTTTATCAGATGTATAAAATGGTCTGCGGAATCTTGCCTTTATCAGATGTATAAAATTATAAGGTCCACGGTCAGATTTTCACTGATACCTCCTCAGAATGGAAGTTTAGTTCTTCATGAGTATATTCAATAATGCAGCATTTACTATTCTAAACCTACTATCTATTTTTCCTTTTTTTTTTTTTGATGGGAGTCGAGCAAAAGAGTTCATTAGAATTCCTGAGTATTTAGGTAAGCATGGCGGTGTAGGTAAAGATGTTTTAGAATGTCTCGATGAAATAAATGAGAAATTACAGATTCCTTGTATAGATATATGTGAAAGGTGTCTTATTTTATCATTTTAATTTTTATTTATGAATAAATAATTAAGACAAAAATTTGTAGAATGTTAAAAGTAATTGTGTGTTAAAATTGATAGAGATTATTTTGAGATTGTGGAGTAAAATGTAATGAAACTTTTCAGATCATACCAAAAGTAAGAATTCATTATGAGAAAAAATAAATTTAGGATAGAAGTAATGATTTGGGTTTGGGTCTGTTTAATAACCCAATTAGTGACAAATGCATCATATAATTACACTAGAAAAACTCAAGTTTTTGGCTGAGTTTGCAAGACATATTAACATTAATGAAAATATAAATACCAGAAAATACCTCAGTTATGAAGATATCGATGGAAAACTGGTTAATGAATATTGTCAATTCAAACAGTATTTAAAATTAATCACTGCCCAAGAAACCGAAATGCCACTGCTAGTTTGATCACATTTGAAAGTAATACTAATAAAAATGTTCATGACATTATCAGTGATGAGTTATGAAGTTGACAAAAACTTTCACAAACTATCAGAAATGAAAAGCACATTTTAATCAACATTACTAAAGATTTTATAGGAGATGATATTACAGAATCATTATCATGTGAAGAAGGGATCAGTACACAGTGAAAAAATGCAGAAAAAAAGTAGTAGGAGGTGTGGAAGGCAGTTAATTACTAAACCGTATTGTAGTTTTTCTAGACCTCGTGATGTTTATAATAATTGTCAGCTTTTAAACATTTACATATTATCTGATTTCTTTACTTACTCTAAATAAGTATTCGCTTTCATGTAAGGAGATTTACTGACTATGTTACCTAGTTTGAGGCAAACTAGCCCTTAAAACACGGACAGGAGTAAAGGGCAGGCTGAGACCTCTCTCATCCCTGGTGTAAACTCTTCTTCAGCCGTGTTATAAGGTGAAAACAGGGATGATCTATTCAGCTCTGACGAGAAGCCAGACAAATATTTAGAAATCACTAAAAGGACCATTGGAAATATGTATTCACATTTGCTACTGCTCACAATAAACCTGGGTATTTATTGCGCTTTGGGACATTAGCTAATGAGAGTAGCTCATGTATAAATAAGTACATAGATATTAGGGGTATAGGCATATATATACATATATATGATAGATATTATAAATTGCCGGAGTTGCTTGATTAAAAACCTTTGCTTATGGAAGACAAATGAAACTCCATTCTCTGCCTCCTCTGAGAGGTGGGGTGGGGCTACTGAACATTTGGTTACCTGCTACAGCAGACTGTTTCCTGGTGGGATTCTGGCTAAAGAGGATTGAGAAGAGTAGCAGGTCAGTTTAAAAAGAGAGAATTACTCGGTCAATAAGGGAAGCGACACGCACCAAACGGATAGTCCCCAGGGCTGCTTTACTTCCTGCGGATGTTCCTCTTGGAGGCCACGTGTAGTTCTGACATGGCTTGAATGAGTTTCTGTTCATTGTAACCAGAAGAACTGACTTATCTGTCTCTTGTAAGGATTATAGGTCCCTCAAGTACAAGGACCCTGTGTCCTTGTACCCTGTTTTCATCTGATAGTGTCTTACGTGTAGTAGATACTCAATAAATATTTGTAGATACTCAATAAATATGAAAAGTATCCAAAGTTGGAGCACTATACATTAAAAAGCCTGACCTGTTAAATTTGGGGATTAGGAAATGATTTTGCAAATCTCCAAATGATTTTTAATGATCGTATTTTAATTTTACCTGAGCATAGTTTTCCACAATTCGTACTTCTTCTGCCATAATTTCTTCATCCTGTTTGACAAGCATCTGAACTTTCTCAACTACTTGTGAATCTTTCTGTAGTTTTTCCATTAAGATTTCTGTTTCCTAATGAACCAAACAATTCTTCTTAACATGAATTTTAAGAGACATGATCTTTTGTAAAGAGAAATTCGAATAGCTTATTTCATTCCTATAAAACTGATCAAAATCAGCTTGAAATATATGTGTTTAATAGACTGAGGGATGACTATAATAAATGTCATTTCATGTCATACACATAAAGAATAATAACAAGTAATGATCTTTAGGACACGTGGCAGCTTGCAACTGACCACAGCACATTTCAGATGGATTTAACTAATAACTATAGAATTTTCTATGTCAATTTTTATTATTAGTTATGTACCTATTCTCACATTTAATTAGTAAAGATAATGATGTTAATATTTTGCTATTACTGTTGCTCTTTTCCTCATTTTACAGATAAGAAAATTGAGACTAAGAGAGATTACACGGTTGCATGGTAACAAAGTGAGAATTTTAATCCATGCTTGTCAAATACCAGAGACTTTGCTTTCAAACACTGTTTGATATTAAACTTTAAAATCTTTAAAAAGAGATTTTAAATGAAATATACCTTTGTCTTTTGTTCTATCTGAGGGCCAAGAATCAAGAGCTCCTCCTGCATATCCGTAACTAGAGTGGTTGCTTCTAGAATCTTGGATAGACCCATATGGAAACGATTCCTGAAGGAAAAAAAAAAGTGTTAACAGGTGTAAGATGCAACAAAATATTAGCAAAGCAACATATACCGTGATCACGGAATGGAAGACAACAGGGTAAAGGTGTCAATTTTCCCCAAATTTATAAATAGGTTTAATGCAGTTCCTATCGAAATTGCGGTCAGATGTTTTTTGTAGATAGTCAAGCTTATTATAAAATTTAAATGGAAAGATATATGAACTAGGATAATTAAAATAATTGTGTAAAAGAATAACAAAGTGGGTAGAATCACTCCACTTGATTGTAAGACTGATTACATAGTGACAGTAATCAAGGTTATGTGGTATTGGCAGAGGGACTTCTCATCTAGATTACTACGATAACTCTCAAATCCTGTTTTTATTTTTTAAAATTATTTATTATTACTATTTATGCCTACAGCACCTGGTCTTCCTAGGTGGTCTCCCATCTAAGTATTAACCAGGCCCGACCCTGACTTAGCTTCCAAGATCAGACATTGGGCTTGTTCAGGGTGGCATGGCTGAACCGTGCCATGGACTGTGGCTGAACTGGGGCACGAACCCAGGACCTTCTGCGTGTAAAGGAGACGTGCTCACCGCTACACCATGGAACCACGTCCTTGTTTTTCTTCTTGTATCTCTCCAATTTATTCCCCAGTCTAATCTAATACTAGAGTGATCTTCCTAAAATACAAGTCTATTTAATTACTCAGAGTTACTATTTGTTCTGTGCTGTGTATGCTAGAACAAGTGTGCTTAGCATTTAATCTGTAAAAATATCAAGAAGCAGGTGCTATTAAAAATAAAATGAACTCTTAAAGGACAAACTGAAAAAGGTAATTGGGTAACTGAAGCTCACACTCAGGATAGGCAATTTGGGCTTTAGATGTGGTCATTCTGCAGAAGAAGACTTCCCATTTAAACAGAATGTTGAATTATGAGTTCTGGGGTTGGGAAGAGGCACACGTTGGCTGTGAGAGACCCAAACCACAGCATTAACCCTCCCCGCTTTTTCTTCTCCCACATCTACCCCTGGGAAACTGGGCTGCCGAAAGGTGTGAGGAGCCGAGAGGAGCTGGGGACCTGTAAGCTGATGCTTCTTCTCCCACTTAGCTGTGCGGGATGGATGTAAGCAGCTATGAATATTAATGATAATGACCGGGCATACGTGACGACAGCTTTTAAGGTGGTCCTGGTATGACCCGCGCGCCAGGGGCCAGGAGATGTTCTAGGATCCTACGTCATATATAAGGAACAAACTACTGAGCCGCCTGGGGACGTGTCTGGGGATACTGGGGCGGGGGGCGGGGGCGGACATGGGAAACACTGGAGAAAGGTGATGTGATTGTGACAGGGACTGGTCACGCAATCACGTGGCTTAGAATAGGGAGCAACAACCTATGAGGTTGAGAGGGGACACCTCCAAAACGCGGAGGTTAGAGGTGGAAGGAGGATCTACTAGTTTCTCTTGACTCTTATCGACAGGGCATCTGGCCGATCTACCCAGACTTCACCCTCAATTTAACCGCTGACCAACAAAAATCTTAACCTAAGAACTTTCAGAAAGACCCCAGGCACTGCTAACTCTAGGGGAGAACAGCCTTTACTTAAAACGCCAGGACAATATAAACTTAACGAACGAAATGATTCCTTTTAGCTTCACCGTATTCACAGACTATAGCAACTGCTCTGAATTTAATTGGCGTTGAATCTGCCACACTCCACCTGACTCTGCTAACAAAAACTTAATAATATTAGACCCTGACTCCCAAAATGCTGCTGTTGATGTTGCCACTTCTTATGTAAAAGTCAGGCCTATATTTGCCTAGCACAGAACCTCATCTAAACGTCTAAACGCTGCCCTGGGCTTCCTGCTGGCTTCCTGAGGCTAATGCCTCTTAATCACATTCCTAACTGGCTTGGCTCCAGACAGGGAGCTTGACTGTGTTTATCCGCCAGGTGGGAGGTGCAGTCATGGCCACTCTCATCCAATGCTGCCTAATAGAATGGGTTTGGTCCAAGCCCCCGTGAGTACCACTGAATAAGGTATCTGACAGGGCGCCCTTTCTTTCCCAGCCAGCCATATAACAGGTCATGGGATGGAGCTGTCTAGGCCTGCCCCGCCATCGGTCACACGTGGGCACGGTTTAGCCGCAACTGACGGAGGTCCGGGCAGAACACCCCGCCATCCTCCTAGAACATGACGGCTCGGATGCTGTGAGCAGATGCTACAAGGCCGCTTCCAGTCACTTTCGTAGCTTCCTGGGAGGCTGTCATGAGCTCTCCATGTCTCCTGGGTTCTGACGAGGTATGAGACTTTCTGCCGCACGTTTCCTCCCCCCCTGTCGCAGGTGCAGCAGGAGACTCCAAAACTGCTTGGCCGCAGCTCGACGCATGCGCTCAGCAGCCGGGCATCCTACCTGCGTTGCAGTCTCAGGCTCCTTTTATTTTGCTGTGGCCCCAAGGGACAAGGGACGTGGGGTGTGGCACCTATGGCTACTCTTGCCTTGTCTAGGGAAGCAGCAAACCATGTGCACCTAACGAGGGCTCCCTGCCTCGTCGCCGGCTGCATCCGCCTGCCTTGTCCTGATGGGCGCAGCCTCCTAACGCCCACCCACCTTCCCTTCAGGTCTTCTGCAGCTTTTGCCTTTTTTCCCGCTGAAAAAGCAGATTTGGTCTATTTTGTGTTTGTGTCTGTCGATACAAATAAAAGCACCGATGTAAAGTGCACGTTTCTGATTTGGTCGCAAAGCCTCACCTCCTCGTTTGCATTTCCTTCTCCTGCGACCTCAAAATGTGAGCGAAGGTTTCCATGAATTTCAAGTAGGTGCTGGGAGTGATGTAGTAATGCCTTCTGGTTTTTTGAAAGTATTTTATGCTCAAGTCTTTTATACTTTTGTGGATTTGGACACACGTTGGGACGAGCTTTTCTTTCAAGTTCTGAAAAATAATAATTTTCAAGAATTAAGAGAAAGCGATCCAAACACACCTTGAAAAGATTAAATCGAATGTGAATAACTTGAAAGAGTTTATCAATTTGAGGTGCGAGAATGTAGAAAAAGGCCCTGGGTGAATGGGACCAAGAATATATCATTTTTAATGGTTGGGATGGGGTAGGGTGCAAGCGGCAACAACGTGGCTGACGATTAACGACACGCCAGACGCCTTCTTCTAGGCTGAACCCTCATTTCCGCTGCAGCCAGCCAAGGATTTAGGACACCATTGTCAATGGCTCAGGTTTATGGTGCTTTCTTTATCTCTCATCTTTCTTTCTTAAAGTAGGTTATCAACAGCAAGATACTCAATTTCCTTGTAAAATAAAATAAAATAAAGCTGCAAAATGTAAAGGCTCAAAAGATATACGGATATATCTATATCTGTATCTGTATCTCTATCTATATCATCTATATATCTATATATCTATATCTGTGTCTATATCTATATCTATATATCTACATCTATCATCCATCTATCTATCTATCATCTATCTATCTATCTATCTATCTATCTATCTATCTATCTATCCATCCATCCATCCATCCATCCATCCATCCACCCACCTACCATCCATCCACCATCCATTCACCATCCATTCACCATCCATCCACCATCATCCATCTATCCATCCATCCATCCATCCATCCATCCATCCGTCTGTCCATCTATCCATCCATAATCTATCATTTATCTATTATCTACTATTTAGATATAGAAAGAGAGTAGAAAGAGAATCTCCTTTGCTTGGTTTTGGAGAAAATATTGACTTAGACATAACTTTGTCCTGGTCACGCATCTCCAGTCCACCAAGCCCAGCCAACAACCTTGTCACTTTTAACCCAGCTACATTTTTTTTTCCTGGTTCTACCCTATCGCTACCCTTCTTGGCCTTGGCCTTCCTCGAACACTTGGGCAAGTAAGGCTGCAAGCCCCTCTCTAGGTTCAGGCCTCTATGCATTTACAACTTCTTTTGTCAAAATCCCATGGGATCTTCAGCTGAATCACTCTAAAAGAGGTTCTTACTTGCAGCTCAAACCCTGAGCTACTTTTGTGTGTGGCTTGTGCTCTCATTTCTTTGTAGTTTTGCTGTCGCAGCCAAGCCGGAGGAATTTACAAGAAATACACAGAAGGTTGCAGCATCCTTATCGTAGGGTCTGGTGTGCAAAGTGGAGGTTGTGTTCCTTCATGGAAATGCACTGCTCACCATGGGGACAGAATAGTGAAGAGACCCAGGCAGTAAGGAATCTGGGCATCTTCGAAATCGGGTGAATTAGGGAGCAAAAGAGACAGGAAGTTGATAAAGAGTCAAGACAAACACTTGACTCGTAATTTTGCCTAGAGCTGCCTGTTTTTGCCCATATGAAGTTCCTTGCTATTCAGAGACATGATACTGTCATATTCAGTTAATCATCTGAAAACTTCCTTTGTATTAAGTTTTTGTGTTTTTTTTTTTTTAAAGAAGTTATATTTACCTCTCTTTTCTCTAAGTCCACCTTTTCTCTTAAGAAAGAGTCGGCTACAACAAAAAGAGCCTCTTCTGGCCACTTTTCATACCAATCAATCGTGCAAGTGCTAATCATAGAAGAATACATTCTGCAATTATGGCGGAAGTTAGGTCCTGTAGGACTCATTATTATGAAAATATGAAAATTTTTATATATTCTCTGAAAATTAATGAAAATAAAAGTCATTAAAATGTAATCGACTACTTTGAAAAAAGATTATATTGCAAATTCCGTTTTAAACGTGTTTCAATTCTTCCCTTACTCAGTAAACTGGCCAACTGTGCAGTGAGCCAGAGCCCTGCCAAGGGAAACTGCGAGTCCCACGGAGCTCTTCTGAGGAAAGTGGCCAGGTGCTGCTCTGTGTGACCCCAGTCTCTTGGCTTCAGCTGGATGGACCATGCAGGGGAGACACTGGACTCCAGGACATCCCTGTAAAAGCCAACTCTCGTGAGGTGGCCTGGTGCTGGAGTTGCGTTCAGTAGGTACCCTTACATCAGATGGTGATGGGTCTGACCATCAACGCTTTCCGCTAGGGTGGTGTGCATTTGAGACCCACAGAAACTCAAAGTGAGAAATGGCCATGAATTAAAGTCACAGAGAGAAACAGAGACCATTGTTGTGGGTGGAGCACCAGGGAGATATTAATAAGCTACTAGAGCTGAAGGATGATGCCTAAGCAATATTAGATTCTATACAATTTTGCAGGTCCAGGCAAAGTGTTAGTTTCTATGAAGTTTGCCTGCATCCTTTCCCCCCATTAAACCTTTCCCTCCATAAGTTATGCTGCTTCTGCTGCTACTGACTTCTTGGAATTACTGGCCATGGGGCACAGATTCCTTTCCCACTTCAACATATCACTTTATAATAAAACCACATTTCTGAAAGCAGCCTCGGTGAGTTACTATTTCTTTTAATTTGAAGAGTTCGACTTGTACAAAGTGATAATATCTTTGAGGATCAAGCAACCTTATTTTGCCAAATTAGCAAGATAAAGTTGAAAGAAGGCTGTAAGTGTAACATTTTCTTCTTTTTTGTCTTCAAGAATTTTATAAAAGCAAATTAAATGGCTCTGTGCAAAATTCACACCATACAGAAATGTTTAAATTCCAAATGAAATTACCTGTCTTTGCTTTACCCATGCCAGCTCCTACTTGAACATATCTAATATTAACAGCGTAAAATGTGCCTTCACTATTGATTATTTTTGTAAGACACTTCAAATCATTTTTGGAAGATATATATATTTCTAACTGGGATTCTTGATTTATTTTTCATTTCCGGAGCGCACCGTTCTCTACACTCCAAATGAGAATTTCTTTGATCTTTACCACTTACAATCTATTAGATAAACCTACTTAGTAGCAGGGCACCAGAGTGCCACATGTGATCAGGAAAATTACTGTCCCTTCTTTCTTGGGATCTGACATCTCTTGATATTGCCCCTAATTATTATTATTATTTTTTAGCCTTTAAGAGTGAGGCATTTTAAAATATAACTCAATCCAAGCATCCATTCATATGATAATGCTCTCTCTCAATTGTGGATTCCATTTCTGGAATTTTTTTTTAACAGCTTCTTGTTCCAGATCACAGAGTATCTGTTGAGGAATGAAGGGTGGCCCAGCTGAATTTTCAAATGACTCCGTGATAGACAGAAACTGGCACCAGAAATAAGTTGACCTGTGGTACTTTCCCACTGAACCCTTCAGTTTAGGTAAATCACATCTACCCGCTCACCAAGCCCCTGGCCGGTCATCGTGCCTTAAAGACATGGAAAGCCTAGGTCATCGGTCTAGTCTATATCTCTCATAAGACTGGCCCCTTCACAGCTATCCAACTGCTGAGTTCATTCTAAACATCCCCTGCTTTTTCTGGCTGATTTCTTTCTGTACCCATCAGCTCCTGGCCAATTTTAGGGCTATTTAAAGGGATAAAAGAATTCTCGTTTCTTGCCTTTCCACACTTGCTACCAGCATGACTGAAATGAAAACCTCATTGGCTAGGAAGGAATCTCAGTGTTAAGAAATCACCCTGGGATCCTGCATCTCTTGTCATTGCCTCCAGCTGTTATTATTTGTTTTGGGCTTTAATAGGGAGGCTGAGATCTTCGTTAACCTTTGGCCTGCCTAAGAGTGTTGTGGGTCTGAGTGTAGCGATGGCAGTCATTATTTTAACTTTAAAAACTCATTTAAAGAACTAAAGAAATTACCCAACTTGAAAGTAATGCACAGAATTATAAACATAGTCTACTTTTAAATTAACACGACAATTTGATAAACTCAATGCGTGAAAAAACAGTACCTTTTGGAAGAATGAAAATAAAGCTTGCCTATTATCCATATAACCAGACTGTTCAGCAAGAGGTCTAATCCTTAGTGCGATGGAGTCCAGCTCCTCATTTTCAAACATGTCAGGTATTTTTCCCAAATTCAGAATGCTGTTCAAATCTTCTAACAGTGCCTCCTTAGAGGAAGCATATATTTAATCAGGAATGAGTAAATTATTCATATATTCTACTCTAAGCACACCAAACTGAGAAAGCAATAGGGTTTAAAGAAAATTGAGGTTAATCATAAATATCTTTTTTTTCCCCCCTGAGTCAAATAAGCTTCATTCATCCATTTATCTATTCAACCATTAGAGAAATGCATGTTTGATACAGACAATATGCCAGACACCTGTGTTACACACTGGGGCTAGCGGCACAGGAGGGGCGGATACACGAACTGAGCAGAGACTGTGCCTCGAGCCGTTTATAGAAGACCTCAATGCATCCGCTTTTTTCATTGAATACTACACAAACTAGAAACAACACGGCTGAAGGATTATTTTAATTTAATCAAGTTCATCTCTATAAAGAGTTCCAAATCGAATGGAAAAGGTAAAAAGGAGAAAGAGCAGTAAAAATACTACCAGAGGAGTTCTAAAAAGTATAAACATTTTGGTTTTGAGAGTAAATTCAAGTTTGTTTGTTCATTTTTTTTTAAAAAGAAAAGTATCCTTGGCATTTCTGACTCCTCAGGATACTCCTCAGACACTCACACATTCCTGGTATTTCAGCCCAGGTAAGGATGGGCAGAGAGCAGGGTGGGGCAGGCTCCAGCAGAAGCCAACAGAGGTGACATAGAGCTAGCTGCTTTCCTGTTTTACCTAAGACACGATATGATGGAAAACCACCAAAGCTTCTTACACACATTGATTATTACCCACTTGTCAAAAGTTTAACTATATTATTCCAAGGTATTGCTGCTTTGGCACTCATCTTGTTTGGCCAAGTGGCCTGCGAGGCATTAAACTGACACTAGCCCCTTCATGTGAGCACATGCCCGAGACAGCAGCCAGCAGAGTCACAAGCCAATGTAAGTTCCTGATACGATTTCCCAACAGCCCTTGTGATCAACGGTCTCCCCGCCTCCCAGCACCTGTAAGTCTTCTGTGTCCATTAGGTAACGCCCTGTGGGATTTACCAAAACCCCACTCTTTAAGTTTGAATTGACTAATCTGACACTAGCCCGGAAACTCCCAAGTACAACACAAGGACGTTAATAAACGTGTATGCTCCCGGTCCTGCCCCTCTCTCCCTGCCTGCAGCCTGCCTTCGCCTCCCTGTGTGGCCTTTCGAGGACCTGTAGTAACAAACTCCACTATTCTAATTTGTGACTCACCATCTGACGCCTTGTGTTCTACTTGACACGTTAATTTTACAAAGTCCTAAAACCATTTTTTTTTTTTTTGATTCATGTGGAAAGCAATGATATGGTCAGAAGAAATCTGAAAAGTGTGGAAAGGCGATCCAATGGCCTTGAAGTCCTGAACAGCACGGAAGGAGAGGAGCTGTGTTCACCTCAGCTTTCATCTGATAGTGGTTTTCCGAGAAATTCTTTCTTAAATGAGAACCCACAGGCTCCTGGCACGGGAGAAACTGCATCTCCCAAAACCCAGAATGGAAGTGTCTGGCAGAAACCTCAACCCGATCAACAGAAAAGGTTGTGTAAATTGGGAAGGAGAGAATATACAGCAAAACCAGAAAACTGGATATTATGGAGTATAGTAGATATGACATGGCACTTAGATTTACCCTCAAAATAAGACATGAAAGAAAAACACACCTCTGGAGAAGCCCAGAATTAGGAGAAAAAATAAGACGAGAGTCTGAACAATACTAATAGTTATATATACATGTCTGGATCACAGATAATAAACAATGTTCCCTTGAAATTTTGCCACAAAGAAGGAAATATAATCTATGTGTTCTGGCTGTGAAAGGGTGTAACTTATGCAAAAACAACAAAATTTTAAAAAGTTGAGTGATTAACGTTTTCGCTTTTATATAAATAAAGTATATCCTGCAAGGACAGTCCTAAACTTGATGGTCGAATGAGAGCAGAAGGATAAAGGAGAGAATCAGAAGCCTCAGCTCTGTGAGAGCACATTGCAGATTACATGGTCAGATAGTGGATACAGATGATAGTGTTTTTTTAAAACACAGATTACAAAACTAGTTCAGATATAAGACGGACGACTTATCTACACAGATAAATGGCTTCCGATCGATCAATTAAAGTGAAAACTGTACAGTTTGAATATAAGATGGATGATTAGTTCGCATATAAGATGGATGACTTATCTACACAGATAAATTACTTCCAATCGGTAGATTAAAGTGAAAACCGTGCAGACATAGAAAATGCTTTTGTTGTAATGTTTATGTAAAACCATCTATATCATGATTACAGATATATAAACTCTATGGGCTATAACTGGGTAAGGACAGAGAATAATGAAAAGAATTGATATGATAGATTCAAAATACTATAGATTATTTTCTTTTCCAAATATTAAATTTGGAGGGCCATTTAAATATCAAACTTCAGCAAATAATGAAGACAAAAAGCACTTACCTGATCCAGGTTTAAATTAGCGACTATCAAAACAGTGGGGTTCCCCTCTAATCCTGCTTGAATAAACATCTTTTTAAAGTCTTCTTTGAATTCTAAATAGGCGTAATTGTGAGATGCAGGCACTTGGTAGACTTTATATTCTGTCAAGTAACAGGCCAATGTTGCACAAGTTTCTTTTCCACATCCATCTATTCCAATCTTTGGGAGAAAAAAAAAAATCCAACATATGATTCCTATATATGGTCTGGGAATCTTTCAATGTATAAATTTCTGTTTAGATATATTTGAAATTTAGATAGTAAATATACTTAGGCAAGTTTTATAACTTTTTTGGGGAGATATATTAAACATAATTAAAGTATTTTATTAAAATTTTATAAGGAATTCATATACATTCAATATTTTCACCTTTGCCTTCATAACCTCTTGAAATATATAACTTCACTTATAAGATAATCTGGAAAAATAACATGGATAGGCTTATAAATAATCATTATATCATGGTCAATATTTTCCTCTTCATTTATCAGAATTTAGGTGAGTCCTTTCTTATTTATTTTGAGCAATAAACAATAAATGCTCTTGGTAATTATGATGAAGTATTACCTTTTAAAAAGTTTTATTAAGATATAATTTACAGACCACACCTGTTTTAAGTTTACAATTCAATGATTTCTAGTAAATTTACAGAGTTATGCAACCATCACCAGAATCTCTTTTAGAACATTCCATAACCCCAAAATGATTTCTCAAGCCTGTTTGCAGCCAATCTTCATTCCAACCTCCAGTCCCAGGCAACAACTCATATGCTGTCTCTCCAGATCTGCCTTTTTTGGACACTTCCTATAAATGGAATCATGCAATATGAAATCTTTGGAATCTGCCTTCTCACTTAGCATGGTGGTTCGGAATATAAAGACTTCAACAATACTGTAAAGCAACTTGACCTAATTGACATATAAAGAAGACTCCACCCAACAACAGCAAAATACACGATCTTCTGAAGCATACATGGACCATTCTCCAGGGCGGCCCACATGCCAAACCATTAAACGAGCCTCAATAAATTTAAAAGGATTGAAGTCATATGAAGTATGTTCTCTGACCACAATAGAATTAAGTAGAAATAAGTAATGGAACGAAATTTGAAATGTTCACAAATATGTGGAACTTTTACAACACACTCCTGAACCAATGGATGAAAGAAGAAATCATAAGACAAATTAGAAAATACTTTAAGACCAATGAGAACATCCAACATACCTAAAGCAGTGCTTAGAGAGAAAGTTATAGCACAGATGCCTACATTTCTAAAATAAGATACATCTCAAATGTATAACCTCACCTTCTACCTTAGAAAACTACATAAGAAAACTAAGCCCAAAGCAGGCATAAAGAAGAAAATAATAAAGATGAGAGGAGAAAATAAAGAATAAAAAAAAATACTCTCGATGAAACCAAAAGTTCATCTTTTGAAAAGATTAACAAAATCGACAAATCCTTAGCTAGACTGACAAAGAAAAAAAGAGAGAGGACCCAATTATTAAAATCAGAAATTAAAGTGGGGCTGTAAACGCCAACATTATAAAAATTAAAGGATTATAGACAATGCTATGAACAACTGTATGCCAACACATCAGTTAACTTAGATGAAATGGACACTTTGCTAAAAAGACACAAATTACTGAACTGAAGAAATAGAAAATCTGAATAGACCCATAACAAAAAAAGAGATTGAGTTAAGAACTTCCAACAAAGAAAAGCCCTGGGCCAAATGGCTTCATTGGAGAGTTCTACCGAACATTTAAGGAAGAAATGAAACCAATCCTTCACATACTCTTCCAGAAAATAGAAAAGAGAATACTTTCTGCCTCATCTATGAGGCCAGTATCAGCCTGATACTGAAACTAGAGAAAGGTATCATGAAAAAAGAAAACCATAGACCAATATCCCTTGTGGATATAGTGGTAAAAATTCTGAACAAAATATCAGCAAACCAAAAGCAACAACATATAAGTAATGTACACCGTGACCAAGTAAGATTTATTGGGATGTTTGGTTTAACATTCCCAAATCCATTAAAATGTAATACGCCATATTAATAGAATAAAAAGCAAAAAACACATGATCATCTCAAGAAATGCAGAAGTGTTTGATAAAATCCAACACCATTTATGATTTAAAAAAGAAAACTCAGCAAAAACCAGTAGAAGGGAACTTCATCAACCTCACAAAGCGGATCTATGAAAAACTTGCAGCTAGCTTTATGCTTAATGGTGAAGACTAAATGTTTTTCCCCTAAGGCTGGGAACGAAGCAAAGATGTTCTCTCTCACAATTTCCATTCAACACCATACCGGAGGTTCTAGCCAGTGCAGTTAGGCAAGGGAAAAAAAGCCATCCAGATTAGAAAATAAACAAGTAAAACGCTCTTTATTCACATTCCACATGATCCTGTTTGTAGAAAATCCTAAGGACAAACCACTCAATTAAAAACAAACAGACACTTTACGAAAGCATATGAAAAGATGCTCGATATAATTTGTCATTAGAGAAAACAATGAGATACAACTACACATATATTAAATTCTCCAAAATCTCAAATATTGATGATAGAATTGCTAACATAAGGATACAAAGTGGCAGGAACTCTCACTTATCGCTGGTGGGAAGGCAAAATGGCATAATCACCTTGGAAGACAAGTTCGGCAGCTTCTTAGAAAGCTAAACATAATCTAAACACGATCGAGCAATACACTGTCTTTTATATTTAACTATGAAATTACTCTAACTGGTGCTTTTTATTATTCATGTGGATTCAAGTTACCATCTGATGTCATTCCCGCTCAGACCGAAATGTTTCCTTTAGTATTTCTTGTAAGATAGCAACAAATTCTCTGTCTTTGTTTATCTGGGAATGTCTTTTAATCCATCTTCATTCTTTGAATAATAGTGTTACTGAATATAGCAATACTGACAATGTTTTTTCTTTCATTGCTTTGACTATGTCTTCTACTGTTTTTCTGATGTTTCTGATGTCAGCTTGCTAATCTTATTAAGATTTCCTAATACATGATGATCTGTTTTTCTCTTGCTGCCTGATAATTATCTTTTTGTCTTTTTTTTCTTTTTTTAATAGTTTGACTATGACGTGACTTGGTGTGGATCCACTTGGGTTTATTCAACTTGGAGTTTCTTGAACTATCATTGAACTTCTTGGATGTAAAGATTAACGTCTTGGTTATTATATCTACGAAATTTTTTTCTGTCTCTCTTTCTTTCTGAGAGTCCCATTATGGATATTTGGATACATTTGTTGGTATATCACAGGTCTTTATAATTTTGTGTTTTTTCTTTCATTCTTTTTTCTCACTTTTCTTTAGACTGAATAATTTTTACTGATTTATCTTCAAGTACACGGATTCTTTCTTCTGCCAGCTTAAATCTGCTGTTGAGCCCCTAGAGTGAAATTTTCATCACATTCATTGTACTTTCCAACTCCAGAAATTCAATTTTGTAAAATAATTTCTATCTCTTTGATGATGAGTCACAGTTTTATACTTTCCTTTAATTATTCAAATGTGGTTTCCTTTAGTTATTTGAATATATTTGTCACAGCTGCTTTGAAGTCTTTGCCTTGCATAGCATCTGAGTCTCTTTCGATTGACTACTTTCTCCCCTGTGTAGTTCACACTTGAATATCTTTTTTCATGTCTTGTCATTTTTTGTTGAAAACTGAACATTTACATAATAGGTTGTCTGCAACAATCCTTTGCATAAAATTTTATGCAAAGCCTTAAATCAAAATACGACTTTACTTGTTTTTTTGCTCTCCTAGTTTGACAGTACAATCCAGTTGCACTAAGAAATATTTTTAAAAGTCACGTATGATTCCTTTTTTCTTCCTTAATAATAATCTCATTTGAATTGACTGACCTACATTACGATCATTTGATTCATTTTAAAAATCTATTTTGAATGTTCTTCATCAAATCATCATGCTCCCTCCAGCTGCATCTCCCTACCGAAGCCCCACATACTAAGTCAGCCTCCAGTCATGTGACTGTTTCGCAAAATTGAACCCTCGTGTTAGCTTGACCCAAGGCAAAGATCTAAGGTGTTTAACTGGCAAAATAGTCAGGATTAGAGAGAAAGCAGGGATTTGCCATATTTTACTTTGTATTTTAAACAGGGGTTCTGAGATCGAAGATAGGTTTATAAAAAAAATCGGTAGATAAATTAAGAAGGCAAAGTTCTAGCTGAGTGTTAGACTTTAAAAATATTGCTCTGAATACATTATCAGGAATTTTAGAACTGAGAACTTGTACACCTACCTGTTATTAGAAAAGCAAGAGTCCCTTTGGGGTAAAAAGAAGCAAACTTAAGATCATATACCCTTTAGGAACAGAAACGTCTATTAATAGTTGAAATAAGACATATTAAATTCATAGCTCTTACAGAGCTATGTTCTATATTATAGAGCTATGTTCTGAATGTGGAGACGTGATAAATAATGAAAAATTAATGGATAAGGTCAGATGATGCTAAGGACTAGGAAGAAAAATTAAGAGGAAATAAAGGGATAGTGACAGGGACCGAGGGGAGGAGAAAAGGGCATGCTAGTTTAGATGGGGGGAGCAGAGAAGGCTGCTGCAGCGGTCCAGGTGGAGGCGATGGGGTGTTGAATGGGGCGGGGGCAGGTGAAGTGGGCAGCTTCGAATACATTTTGGAAGTGGTACTGTCAGCACTTATTGATAGATTGGATGCGGGGAGCGAGAGGAAAGTGTCAAGAGCTAGAGGCTCCCAGGTTTCCGGCTAGAGCAGGAGGTATACGGTGGTGCCATTCATGAGATGGGAAAGGCTAGTAGAAGAATAGTTTTGGTGCTGGGAAGATTTGCTTTTGTATTTTCCGCCTTAATTGTATTTTCCCATTTTTAATTCGTTTTAGTCTTGTACCTATCTGTTTAAATAAAGGGCTGTTTAAATAAAGCTCTAGTTGTTCTGAATGTCAAAGGAAAAACCTTTTTGGAAAAAAAAAAAAAGATGTGAATTACATAACATAAAGTATAAAATAAATGACTAAATAATACATAAAGTATAAAATAAATAACTAAATAATAGACATAAATAATAAACAGTCATAAATAATGTGATTCACATAATCGGCTAAATATGTTTGATTTTATTTAGTCTTCTGAAAACTTTTCTCTATTTGAGGTATTTGGGATTTTCCAAGAATTTAACTCTCACTCGTTTTCATGCGAAGTAAAATTTTATGCAAAGACTCATGTTTCTCAATCAATATTCAAGTAAGTATACTATTTCGAAGTCAATATCCCCCGGCATAGATAGCATATTAATGCTGAGAATACGCTCAGCATTAATATGACGGGGCCAGATCGACCACTTTAACTCACACCATGTGCCTTCTACAGACGAATAACACTTTCATGTGCTGATAAACTTCTTATGCAAACTCTTGAGAGGACAAGAATCTTGTCCTGTGACTCGATGACTTCAAACTTTCATAAACAAAAAGTCTGGATAAATAAAACTTCTGCGAGCAAAGCAGATTTTATTAAATATCCTTAATTTTTATCTTACGAACTTAAAGACATTTGAAAAATTTAAATTATTACCAGTAACATGTGACTCCCTGGTTGCCGAAGGACCCTTGTAGCTCTTGTAATGTGTTCTATGGCTTCCTTGAAGAACACCATGGAATGAGAAATCTAGCAGAGGAAAGGTGACAAACTGATTACAGGCACAGAAAAATGTTCATTATGGTTTTATGCACAAAGATACGGAAGTGAGAATAACTATTCTAATAATGTAGTAATCTAGACCCAGTACACTGGTTTACATTTATGGAAAATTCGCACAGTGACGACTGTCTCTATGCCAGTATTCTGCGGGGGGTGGGGGAGGGGAGGTTCATAAACTTGAGGGAAGAGGATAAAAAGGACAGCAGCATCCGGGTGGTTTTCCTGTTGCTGCGTCTTGGGGTAGAATAAGTGGTGGGAGGAAGAGTCTTAGGAAACTGGTTTATGGCATCTGCGAGTTTGCCGGCGTCTCTGTTCTAATGCATCTCTGCCCACGACAACGCTGTGAAACAAGTAGATGAGTCTCATCCATTTCGCTGCTCCTTGTCGCCACTCTGGGCCCAGGGCCACTCTCTCTCTTCTTGACTCCCCTAACTCTCCTCATTCAACCCCCCACAGCCTCAGCTGTGCACCTCGTGTGTTTCCGCCTATTAAATGAGACAACACATGATGACACAACATAAAATTATTTCTAATGGTCTGCTTTGAAATAAGAGGGCACACATTTTTCCTGAACTCTCTCTGTTACACACACACACACACAGCTTAAAGATATTTGATTTTCTATCTCTGTATGTGTGTGCATATATGGATAAATATATACACACACGACAGTATTTCTCAGATTTTTATACATATATGTTTTACCTCCAAAGACGTTGAACTCAACTTCATTTGGAATTCATTAAGTACACTGGCGAGTTTACGGTAGTCATTGGTGTTCTGATAGATCTTTTTTCTATGAGGCTTATTTATATCCAAGAAGTCCACAAACACAGTTGAATCATTCATCAGTGTTTCTGTGGTCCACTGAATCTATTGGAAGATAATAAAGAGTTATCACGTTTTATTTTTTAAAAAGCCAACCGGCTGAACACAGTTATTAAATGATATTGGATAAACCCAAATGTTCACAGGAGTAATTTATGTCCTTAGGTCATTAGGAAGATTTGGTTAATATGTCTTAATTCGGGGCACTGTGGTTGTTCTTGCCGTCCATAGGGCTGACTCCTGCCAGACCTGCTCATCGTCTGCTGCCTCTACATCTCTTCCTTGGTCTAGCAAAGTTGTAAAACTGAATCGCAGTTGGCACTTACAGGGAGGGAGTGTAGAATTTCTCCTGGGACAAGAACGTGCTTTCTTTAGATAGTCATTTTAGCAAAGTCTCTACATTCCTTCATTTATTCCTTTAGTCATCCATTCATCCCAGATGTATTTATCAAACACCAACTGGAAGTAAGGGAGGATGTAAAATTCTGGAGATTTAGGAAGGGAAAAAAATCTGGCTTTGTTTTCATAGAACTAACTCATAGGTGAGAGAGAGGGTGACCGGGAAAGGAGCAGATCCGAGGCTCCTGAGGCCAAGCACACGAGCAAAGGTGACAAGGCCGTGTCGTTTCTGTCATGTCAAATCTACACTTAGACATTTTCCAGTGAAAGAAGGAATCGACAGCAATTTTTTCATTCATATTATAGAAATGTCTGGGTACTTTTAGAAAACAACGCTTTTGCCTAAGATACCACTTAAAATGTTTTTTTAAAATATAAGTTTACCTTAAAATAATTCTCAAGTTCCTTTGAAAGAAACTGATAAAAAAGCCCCTTTTCAGTATGTTCGATTAAGCGATCGTGAAACACGCGGGTGGCTTCATGCACAAAGAACAGAGCGACCATGTCTTTGGAGTTAACGACAGACTTTTCGGCTTGCAGCAGTCCTAGGAGAAGCTAGTGGGGATTTCAAGAGGACATTTAAAAAAAAATCATTAGTGGGAACTATGTGAGTAAAGGCTCAATTTTTGCAAGTTTATATTTCCATAAAAATAGGAAGTTATCCAAGATAAGAATTGTCAACTTCTAGAAATGATAATCTGAATTTCTGATGAGATAGGCAAGCTGTACATCAGGGAAAACATCACTGGGTTTAAGCGCTCCTCAGCCACGTCCAGTGGGGGCCTCGCTAGGATGGGCAGCCATGAGTGTTTCCTGTGGTACATGCGGCTTAGGAGGTTGGCGGAGATATAGAGATGGTTCTCAGTGTTAAGTTATATTCTAAGATTCTTATCTTGGATTAAAAAAAAACAACAACAAACCCTTATAACCCATTTCAAACATTATATGTGCTCTTTTGGGCTAAAGTCCCATAGCAATGAAAGATCAAATTCAAGCATTGTTTTTTTTTAACATTTTAATTCTGAAAATTACGTATTTGACCAAAGCTGATGACTAAATCAGCATTGCTGGCAACATTCCCTGGTGTAAGAAGCTGGACTCGTAAAAATTCAAGCATGTTTATGAAATGCATACATGTTTTTATTTTCTGAGATCTGCAATAAAATCTCAGGTATAAAGCAAAACCAAAATCCATGTTATAATCTTCTCATTTCTTCCCCTGCTGAGAATCTTAGCCAATATTCTAACAATCTTAGTGGTTTTATCCTTGAATTCTCTGCATGCAATTATTTTAGCAATTCTTTGTCGACCAGCTCATGGGATAAGCTGCTAACAGATAGCAAAACTAATCAATTTCAATTTCCCCTTTTTCTCCTTTTAATAATTTAATGTGGACAGTATCGTTGAGTAAGGAAAATGGGAGAGAGAGTCAATTCAGTAAATTACATTTCTTCGACTTAGACTTGAAAAGTAAGCTAGATAATTTTAAAACGAACCTTAAACATATCCCGAAGATTAAACATGTAGTGACACTTGGCTGGAGTTGGCAACATGCTCTGACATACTTGGTAGTATACCGCTAGAGAACAACTTATTATTTGATCCTTACATTTCTGAACATCAGCTGCGAAGTTATTGATGGAGAAATATATGCCCAAGTGAGCCTTGAAGAAGAAATTTTATAATTTAGTTTGCCAAAAATTTTAAGCACAGACTACATCTAGCTAACTCCTACTAAAAAGGAGTTGTGGATATTGTAATGGAGGATGAATTTTATTTAAGATGTAAGGAATTAGAATCCACTTTAAACAGATGGCAGACTAGTGAAAAGACATTCTGGGTTAATACTGGAGAAAATTCCAGTTGGTCCTAGTTTGGTGTGTTTGTTTTCTGGGGACGCTTTGTGTCCCATCTGTGTGTGTACCAGGTGTGCTGGAAATTCTTCCATATTTTCACTCCTCAGTGGAAGTTGCTAGAAGAAATATAAAGTAATAGAACTATTGCCTCAGTTTGGATTAGTATATGTATATATATTCCTTTCTATCAGGTTTTTTCGAGGTGTGGATTATTGATCACCTGCGGAATTACTAAGTACTTTTAGAAAAACAATTTTAAACATTAATCTTTCAATTCGATATTATAAGAAAAACAAATGATTAGTTTTGAAGAATTTAATAATCTTGCATAAGATTTATTTTTCTAATCAAACTAGGCTTCAACCTGAGCCATTTTTTCTAAGAGATTTTTCAGAAAATTTTCCCTCATTATTTTTTATTCCGTAAGAAAATGAAAAGAATAAATCAAACTAGCAAAAATCTGGTGTGCTTGTAAATGCAGATTCCTGAGCTCTATCCCAGATAAAGTGAATCAGAATCTCTGAGAATAAAGTCTGGGGATCTACCTTTTAAACCTTCATTAAACACACACCACATATGTTTCTTATGCAGACTAAATTATGTGTTTGGTATTTAGAGACAAAGCATGATGCTAGGCCATAAATACAAGGAATAAAATTCATCCCCTTAAGAGAATTTTCTTTCAATATTAGTGGTTTTAAGTTATTACATTTCTCCCTTACACTATGAAATTACATTTTTTTTTTTTTAGCAGAAAACGAACTATATGTATTACCTGGAAAATAGTATGCAAGGCACATTGTGGAGGATGGGGCAATACTAGAATGGAAAAATGTTTGAGGAGACGTGGGCTAATATGCCTGGTACCCAGTGGAGGAATACAAGCAGCAACTAGAGAGAGATCTTGAATATTCTGTGGGAAGAGTAAAACGGAGAGTAACTAAATGTATCTGTAGAAAGTGAAATATATACCCATCTCTCAGCCCCAAACAGACAAAAGATTTTTAAATGTTTAGGTAAAAAAGATTATTTGCTGAAAAACAAAAATCATGATGGTAATAGAAATCTATCTTCTTAGAAGTAATCCATCCTCAAATGGAACTTCAAGACACATGACTTCTAAGAAGCTTTCTAAATGTCATCAGGAAACAGCTTATTTTTTACAAAGCAATCATTGATTGTGGAAAATAAGCAATAGGTTATCGAAGCTAAAGGTTCTGGTGATAAGTGAAGAATGAGAAGAGCCTGGTGAGTACGTCTTCAGAAGAGCCAGGGTTGGCTTGGGGTGAGAAGATGCTTGCGTATGGAATAACAGCCATTTGACATAGTGCAACGTCAGAGTGTTGTAGAGCTGGGTGACTCTTACCATAAGATTTCCACAGTCGGCTCACATCGAGGTGCCTTTAACAGCTTAGTTCTTGCCCCTGCCCACGCCCACAGCACAGAAATCCCATAAAAAGTCTGCCTATTTTCTTATCAGTCTGTGTATTCCAGACCCAGTTCTTGCCTCCTGGTCTCCTGGATTCTCCCTGGGAGAGCCTGCATCTGGATTCTTCTCTCTGCCTTGGGTTGATGGCTGCTTCAGACAGTCTGACTGGTGTTGGAGGTGATGCTACTCACCAGCCAGTGTCTGTCATCCAGGATCCTGGGCCCAAATTTGTCTAAGACACGAAACTGTTTATAATGCAATGATCTAAGTGTATGGACGAGGAACCGAGGCCCAGAATGTTTACGTGATAAAGTCAATTCTAGAACGTAGGGCTTATGATTTCCAGAGAAGGAATCAAATAAGGAGACAAGTGCATTTTTTTTTTTTAATTTTAACCCCATTCTGATTTGGTTCAGTGTAACAAAAATAATTGCACAGAAATACCTCCCTGGGAATTTTTTTTTGACTTCGCGATGCTTCTGGGAATCTTGATTTATGTTCTTAAAAATAAAGATGCAGAGTGGTCTTACACAGAAACGAAGGATTTGTTAGGCCACATTTTAATTAGCCTTTCTCTTGTGCATTAACTGCTGACACACTGAAAAATTTGATTTAACTATTAATGTGCTTAACAGTAGTGAGCACTGTTTGACTCAGACACTAAATCTATAGGATATACTTGCAATTTTTACTAAGATTTAATTGTACTAAAAGTAGAATTTCCATGAATCCATGGACCTGTGCTCACCTGCAAAGATGGAATTAGCATGGTTAAATTAGGGTCTCAACTTTGTTCTACGTGTCAATACCACTGGATTTTCTAAATTTCTCACTTAATGCACTTGACGTTTTTGCAATATCTAATTTACTGTTAAGTAATAATATTTAACATGAACAAAATCTTAGCATATACTGTACCTTCCATGTAAGTTTTTCAGTATCATAAACTCCTCCCAAATCTAATAATTGTCTGATTAATTCCAGGGGCGGCTGTGCTCCATACATATCCGTTTCTGGCATATTCAGATCATCAATAAATATTATAATCTTAAAGAAGACAAAAGGTTTTGAAATACATCAATATTACCTTTCATTGAATTACAAATTAGGAATATTAATAATGCTATGACATAAGAAGAAAATTTTATGTAATGACTTCTTTTTTCTATTAAAAAGCAGCAGACCAAATTCTATTTTGATGATATAATTTTAGGAAACAATGTTTTCAAAATAGCAGAAACTCTACTCACTCTCTATAATTATGTCGAATAATAGCTAGAAATGTATTTGATGCTGGATAAAGTCATTCAGTTGTGGCTATTATGCAGGAACAAACATGGTTATTATTCATTCAACATTTACTTGTTGAGTGCCTACTATCGGCAAGGCAATGTTTTAGGTGGTTAGGTATTTATTTCGTATGTGTCGTGGGTAGGAATAAGACTGTCATCTGGAACTAGAGTTTTAAAATTCTGGTGCAGATGCTGTTGTCATGAACAACCAGCAGAAAATTCAGACACGTTTCCAGTTTTTAAACCTGTGCTACTTTCCACCTTTGATAATATTATGCATTGAAATGCACTGATTGTAATCTCTGTGTGCATTAGCCCCCTTAGATTATATTTATTTTTGTAGAGTGAATGAAAATTTAAAAAATACAAATAGTCATTTATTTTGAATTACCTAATTACCTCATTTGTATAACTGTCAATACCATTTCTTCCCTTTTGTATTACAAGGTGGATGATTATAGACAAACTGATTGGACCAAAATTTCTCTTGCCTACATTTTTCATTTGTATAATTAGGTTGAACAATTACTATCCTTTTCAAAATTTCTAAAATGTACCTAATTAGGCAAAGATCCACCAAATTTATCTAAATCTTCAGTCAATATTAAGGAAATTTAAAGCAAATTCTTACCAGTTCTTAAAATTGACAGCCACAAGGGTTAAACTCGGGGTTTCTGAAGGACTCCATGTCATTTTCTTAAGACGGACCCCTGCACATCTCTTGACTTAGGGCCTAAGCATATTATATGGTACTGAACTGAAATCACTGATTGTAAGTTTCGATTGTGACAGAGGGTTTGGTTTAACAACCGTACAGTTAATAATGTGCCAGGCAGACAGGATAAGAATAAGGAATGGCCAACACCATTTCAAGAAAGTAGTTGTCCGACTTATAACAAGGCTGTTTTGATGACTTTCTCTGAGGCTGTGGATACCATACGTTTCCCAAGCCGTGCTCAGAGGAAGAAAACGTGGTAAAACACACAGTAACAAAACAATTGGCATCTAACTCGTTTTCCAGTCTTCTTCTCTGCTCACATTTAATTCAGATTCCAGTAGCTTCTTTTGGCTTTCGTAATTCTGAATCAGTATAATTCTTTAAGTTAGAAACTGAATGATATCGATTTGAAAACCAAAATTTCCATTTTAAAGTGCATTTATAGTAACATTCAGGAGTGTATACTATACTTATCTTTTTCTGTCTATTAGTATTAATTCAAATAAGTCACTTTATCACGAGTAGGATAAGCTGATCATCAACAAGTATGTGAGGCATTTTACCCTGTTGCTTTTTGGTGCTCCAAGAATGTCTTTAGTTCTCCTTATTAAATTCTTGAGGATCATCTCCTTGGCTTGAGCGGCTGTTATTTTGATGCTAAAATTTATCGTAGAGACTATAATCCCTTTATTATTATTTTTAAATGAACTTTCATCAACTTTAACTTCTGGCTTTTTAATAATCTTATCTAAGATGCCAAGCATGGAAAGAAAAACAAATTTAGAACACTTTCAAAACAGTTTTGCTTTAAGGTATTAAGAAAAGTGAAAATCACACAATTTTACTATCTCGTTGCCATTTTAAGGAAATTTCTCTGAGGACAATTCAGTGAGAGAAGGGATACTAACTCTGAAACATTCCCAGATATTTCTTTACTTTTACATGGAAAACAGTATCTCTTTGGAACTATAGCCAAATGTAACAGTACGAAAGCTCGAAGATGCCTCTACTCATCTATGCACGACAGACGCCTATAACTTTTTATTCTGGAAAAATATTTTGATTTGTAATATACTGTATTAATAATGAAATTACACATGAACGATCTGAACGCAGCACGCAGTGTGTCCGCCAAAGACATCGAAATTAGGACACACTGTCTGACTGAGGGTCACTCGGGTTATCTGGGATGGTGCTATAACAAACGTAAAAGGGGGAAAAAACAAAACCCAAACCAGAAAATTCTCCTGGAGGGGATCTCGTGGCCAGGCTCCCTTTCCCTTTGTATGGCCGTCTCTGGGCCACCTCATCGTTCCCTCTTGAGAAGTCGAGTTTTGGCTCCCAAATTACTGATTCCGAATTTTCAGGGCTGAAGCTCTTGAAGCTCCAGGTGTGTTTCTACTGCAGAGTCTGATCTGAGAATTGCGTTATTTCTAAAAGCATTAAAGGACAGAATAGACAGATACCACCTTCGGTGACTTCTTGACTTAGTCTAAGGTTCCACTGATAAGCCGGAGTAGCCACCGTCAGGTAAACAAATAAGACCCCTCTACCAGAACTATCCTAGCTTTTGAGTAGGGTAGAAGAGTTTGAGAGGGTAATGGATTTTTTTTTCGGGACTTTATTTTAAACCATCAATTGAAATTTTCGTTGTGGGATTTCTGACGGTATGTAATGATATGCATATGGTTGAGAGAGGAAGGTTTTGAAACTGCTGTATTACATACCCAGACTTCCAGTTGCTGTCTTATGAGTTTCAGAAAGCAAGATGCTGATGTTCTGTTTCAGGCTATTGGAATGAAATATTTTAAGAATTTAAAATTATCTTATTTACCTTAGTAGCCGTATGAACAGAATAAAATGAGACTATCAGTGCGTGGTTGATTTTACTTCTATCTTCTATAAGGAAACAAATACATTTTTTTCCTGTCCACACTGTTACAGTAATAAAATTAGTATCACCATTAGAACTGACACCTAAATTTAAAAAATATGAGCTAGAAAACCAAACTGGGCAAATTCCTAGGATGCCAGGCTATTGGGTCTTTTCTTTGGAAAGTAAGCTATTAACTTGCTTGTTCCTTTATAAAATGCATCACTCAATAAAAGCCCCATTCACCTTTATTTTGGTCTTCACATGTTTTTTTTCCCCCTTATGTTATCTTTCTTTATGGCTAAAATCCACTTCAGTTTAAATATTGAACATATAGTACAAAAAATTTTCACATTCTATTATTTACGATCATAACAATTTAGACAAGAAATGGTTCTTATTTTACTAAATGTTTCAAAAATTATTTCTCTGATTTTTTTTAAGGCCTTATTTAAGCGTAGTAGGATTCTATTTCAAAATCGTTAGTGTAAGATGTAAATCATGGTGGCCTGGATTAAAAGTGACATTGACGAGATGTAGAGGCATTCAAGGTGTATGGCGAAGACAGAACAGATATGACTAACGGAAGATTGGCCGTGGGCTGGGGTTAAATGGGGGGACAGAGATTGGGAGGAATCAGATGGGCTACTGGCGATGACTGGTAAAACGAAAGGGGGAATTCAAGGATGAGTTCTAGGGTTCAACCTTGAATTACTGGGTCTCATTTATTGCAGTGAGAAACAGTGGAGGAAGAAAAGTTTGGGAAAAGAAATCAAGAATTATGTTTCGGTTATGTTAATGTTGAGACATTCACGAGATATCTAATATATCTCACACAGTATATGTCATATAGTATATACGTGACGTAGGCAGCTGGATAAATGAGTCTCATGATCAGAGGAAGGGTGAGATCTGGGCGCGCCCCTCCACAATCCCGTCTTCTGATTCATTGTGAACAAAGGCAGGTTTCTCTAATATTTTAACAGAATGAGCATTAATTTTAAAGTTTTATACTTTTCATTTGCACAATTTAGATTTCTTTTCCTTTAGTTTTTTCTTTAGGAAGAGACACAGAATGACAAAGTTCTTCATATATTTATACATTCAATAAGAAGGAAATATATTTCTAGGGCAACAAAACTATGTGTATGCAACACTATTAATATGTTTTAGGTGCATTTCTTCAGGAAGGAAAATACAACTGTACTTTGTTAGGTAGAAAAAAGAATTGAAGATTTAAATTTAGTTATATTTAAAATAAATATTAATTTCTCATTTAGGGAATTAATCTAGTTGTTAATACTCTGGAGAAGTAAAGATTTTGTTCTTAACTCCTCTTTTGAATATTTCTGCATTTTTATATAACAGGTTTGCTTTTTAAAACAAGGCACATTTAGATATTAAAGCAAACTTTTTCTAAACAAATAAATTTTAAAGTTTAATATATACTACCTTGATTTTTTAATTTCATGATATAATAGGACTTCTCCTAAAATTGACCCATATTTCACGTCAAATCCACCTGAGCCCTCTAACTTTTCAAGCACTTGATTAATGGTTATGGTTTTCCCAACACCAGAGTCTCCTAAGGGAGAAAAAAGATACCTTAGATTAGATTTACATGCAAGAAAATGAAGAGGTGCTAACATATTACAATGGCCCAATAACATTTTCTTTCATTTGAAAATCACATGAAAAGTATGTTTTTGCTCTTCTTTTTTTAAAAAATATGTGGTTAAACGTGGATCAACCGAGTAGTTAATGTGAAAACCTCTCAAATTATTTAAATTATTTATGTCTCTCACAAAATAATAGATTAGAAGTTAACCATTATTTTTTATCTCATGTTCATTTAAGCCTATCGCAAAACTTTTTGCTGATAGCACAGTGGAACTGTGACGTGAAATTAATTTTCCTGAAAAATTTACCAGCACAGTCTGTGGGGGCAATTTTAAATAAACTATTTATTGCAGCAGAACAAGGAGGCACGACTTTACAATTCACCAAATATTAAGTAAAAATAAGAATTTCCTCCGACCAAGTTGGTCGCACAGTATGGGCCGTCTCTAAGCTCCGATTTCATTTTGCCTGAATACTTTGAGTGTAGAACTGGGACAGTGATTGCTGCTGCTAGTGAAAGGCGACAACACGCCTTAGGGAACTGGAAAAGAAACCGAAAGGGTTGAAATAAACGTTAAGAAAGAGAAGGATTTATTAACCAATGTTGTCCCGATAAATTTAATTTTAAAAAAAGAACAAAAGAAAGCATGGGAGCTGTACTGAATTACTCCTTTGTTAATGGTAAAGGACTGAAAAATTTTAGCATTGCTTGAAGAATTACGTGTGTACATTTTTTTTTTTCTAAATCAGCCAGTTTTTTTTTTCTTTAAATTAGTTGAATTTAATTAAGCTATTCAATATTACTACCATCAGTCGTCTTCTAAGGATCTTAGCCCACAGGCTGTGGAGGCCATATGTATATTAATCCAGTAGTTTTGCTTCTGGAGTTTGTCTTGAAGGTAATGAAAGGATGAAAAAGACTAACGGTGTCCTGTATGGACAAATATGTGGAGAAATGGGTATTCCTATACTGCTGGTAGGAAAATATATCAATATAGTCACTAAAGCTTTCAGGTTTTTTTTTTTCTGTTTTATAAAATAAAACAGACTAAATAATTACTAAGCCACCTCCTAACTCTGAAATTGTCCTTCTTTCAATGCTTTTAATACCTGTGAGAAGTACAGGGCAGGAATTCTTTAGAAGAAGGCTGATGAGGAAAGAGAGGCACACTGTGTCTCGGGTTGCAATGTGATTAATGTTCTCTCCACATTCTGTTATCTTCAAGATGTTTTCACCGGATCCTTGAGGATCAGCTAGTATTGAAGTTCCTAGGTTAAAAAAATTATTTTAAAAAATTGAAAAAAATCTATCAATAATAGTAACCTAATCTTTTAGGTACTAGATACTTTCTGAAGAAGTCTGTACATTATTAAGCGATTTAAACATACATGGAGAAACCAAATTGTTGCAAGTGCCTTGGGGTCTCTGATGATATCAGAAATTGTCCCTTTCATTCCCACTCCCAGCTAGTGGACTCACCACCCATATTCTTAAGTGCACTATATGTAAACTCTCTGACTTTCTCACCACCAAACCTATGAATCTGCTGTCATACGCAATGCAAGCATCTCTTTCTTTCCTCCAGTAAAAACGAAGAAAGTAGCTCTCCTGCCAAAGCTTCCGACAATTTTTTTTTTTAAAGAACTTCACTTCTTGGGTAATACTTCTTCCCCTATCATTATCTGTCTCTTCCTTCGTACTGGAATTTTCCATTGTACAAACATATATGTGCTAGTATCTCAATCCTTTTATTGTTCGAATCACATTAAATAGACATTTTTGTTATTAAAATAAATAAAATACACCCACACCCCAAAACTAAAACAGTGCCCCTTGAGCTCACAGTTTCCTATAAATACCACCCCAATTTTTTCCACCATTACACAGCCAAAACTCTCAGAAGGGGTACACACAACATAGCCTCACTTCCTCATCTTTTACCACTCTTTTTTAAAATTAAAAACTGAAGAGCTAATACATTCACATGGTACATAAAAGTACATAAAGGTATGCAATGAACAGTTAGTCTCTTTCTCATCTCTATATCCTAGTTGCTTAGTTCCCATACTGTGTATACTGGTCTGCAATTTTTAAAAATTTAGTGTATTTTAAAGATACTTCTACATTAGTAAAGAATTTTTTTTGTGATTAATATTATTTTATTTGATGAATACTAAATCACACATTTTTTACTGGTGCTCCAGTGATGGATTTATCTTAGATTTGAAGAAAATACCAAATTCCCTTAGGAGTGGTACAAAAAGACTCTGAGTTATATGCACTGATATTCAGTTATATTTTTTCTATATGATGATAAAAGTTAAAGATAAAAATGAAAATGGAGATAGAAAACATAAAAAAGAAAGAGTCGGAAATGAAGAATACAATAAATGAAATGGAGAATACATTAGAAGGGATCAACAGCAGATTAGATGAAGCAGAGGACTGAATCAGCAATTTGGAGGATAAGGTAGCAGAAAACACCCAGTCAGAATAGCAACAAGAAAAAAAGAATCCAAAAAAAAATGAGGATGATTTAAGGGGCCTCTGGGACAACCTCAAGTGTATCAATATTCACATCATAGGGGTTAACAGAAAAAGAGAGCAAGGAATTGAAAATCTATCTGAAGAAGGGATGACGGAAAACTTCTTTAACCTGGTGAAGGAAATAGATATACAAGCCCAGGAAATGGCAGAGAAAACCAAAACACTACTTCAAAGGGACATGTGCATCCATACGTTCTTTACAGCATTACTTATAATAGCCAAGATATGGAGGCCACTTGGATTTCCATCAGTGGATGAATAGATAAAGAAGTGATACATATAAACAATGGAATATTACTCAGCCATAAAAAAGAATGAAATCTTGCCATCTGCAACAACATGGATGAACTTAGAGGGCTTTGAGCTGAGTGGAGTAAGTCAGACAAAGACAAATGCCATATGATTTCACTTATATGTAGAATCTAGAGAACAGGATAAATAAACAAACAAAACCGAAACAAGCTCATAGATACAAAGAACATTTTGATGGTTGCTGGATAGTGAAAGGTTGGGAAGATGGGTGATGGTGGAAGGATTAAGAGGTACAAATTGGTAGTTACAAGATAGACATGGAGATGTAGAGTATAGCATGGGGAATATAGTAGTACCGTAATAACTATGTACGGTGTCAGATGGGCACTGGGTTTATTGGAGTGATCACTTTGTAAATTATATAAATGTCTAATCACTGTCTTGTACAACTGAGACTAACATAATATCTTATGTCAACTGTAATTGAAAAATAACACATACTTCAAAAAAATGACGCAATGTTAGCACTAATATATGATATACAATTCGGAGGTTTTAAATAAATGTGATCGCTCACTAATATTTACTGTGACAAATATCATATAATAGAAGCTTGGTACTTCTAACTGAAATTAGAATTAGAACTCCCTGGATGCTTTAGGATTCCAATAGCTCTGGTTGTTTCTGTCAAAAGTCTAAAAACCAAACTTCGAAATTATTTGATGAGAAAAACCTGACCTCAAAGCAATTTAATTCATTTTGCGTTCATTGGATTTCTTATAGTTGCAAGAAATCTCCATAAGCTTGATTATTAAGTTCCTGCCTCAAACTTCAACCAAGTTCTCAAAGTACAACAATTTTCTACATCTTTTTTTTCTATATAACGGTAGAAGATTGAGAATAAAAACAATATAACATATATGGACATTCATCAAACTCTGATTATTCTTTTCTAATTAAGACTTCCCTTTACAATCAAATGTAGTTCTTACATATATGTTTTTGCTATTTTAAAAGCAATCCTCTCCCTTTTCTCCTTTAAATGAGAGCTAATGAAAATAAATATTTTTGTTAGTAAGACTTTCAATGAATTTGTTTTATAATTTACAGGCGACTCAATCAAATAAATACATTCCAACTTTCTCAGAAAGCAATATTCAAAGATAATTTTAAAGGCATGTTTTGTAAACATATATTTAAACTGGTTCCTACACAAACTTGGAATATATCAGTCCTCAAAGTTACTGACATAACTACTTATATACATAAAGTATTCCCAATATTTTAGAGAAGTTAGAGTATGATTCTTATAATTACTCTTACCTCTTTGAATTAGCGTCTGAATGTTAGGAAGTAATTCTGACCATGGTATGAATTCACATGTCTGTATATCCACAAAATACCCAAAGATAGAATGTTTGCCAGTTGGTAGGTTAATGCCTACATTTGAAAATGATTTTTAAAAAAGGATAAATAAATAAATTCAAGTAAGAACGAGGTTCATTTATGGAATGTTTCACTCATGATATGATCTCAATATGAAAGATTTGACTGTTAAACCAGAAATAACAACTATTCACCAATGGTATATCCAAATATATAAAACGAACCTATCTTTCTTTTCTTCTAATCTTTAATTGTATAAAATCAATGTTTTATTAACTTTTTGTCTTTTTTATATCCAGAAAGAGATGTGAATCATGATCTAATATCCTTTAAAATCTTATCCAGAAGGTCTGCATTACCATTGTTAGATATTATCAAACACCAATAACATACTGGTTGTGGTCAAACCAATACCTTAGAGAACTTTGATATGTATTTGAAAATTACATTTACTTTTCTATTATAAAAGTAATAAAGTTTCATAATAGATTCTGAAAAATACAGAATAATATATATAAAAGCAAAAGAATTTAGCCATGGTTTCATGTTATAAAGACAACAGTGTTAATATTTGACATATTTCTCTGAATTATTTATAAAATTTCTACATATAGTAAAATTCACCTTTTTTGTGTACACAATTCTGAGGTTTTTTTCGTTTGTTTGTTTGGTTTTTTTTTTTTTACCACATGCATGTATTCTTGTAATCACCTTAATAGACAGGATACAGAACAATTCTAAACCCTTAAAGGATTCTCTCTGTATTCAGGCTCTTCTATCAACCCTAGCCTCGGACAACCACTGATCTGTTCTCTATTACACTCTTTTGCTTTTTCCAGAATGTTGTATAAACTCAATCATAGAATATGTAACTTTTTGAAACTGAGTTTTTTCACTTAGCATAATGCGTTTAAGTTTCATCCACATTATTCCTCATTCATCAACAGTTCATTCCTTTTTATTGCTGAGTAATATTCCATCGTGTAGACGTATCAAAACTTGTTTGCCCATTTGTTCATTAAAAAACATTTGAGTTGTTACTGATTTTTTTTCAATTATGAATAATGCCGCCATAAATATTTGTGCATAGGTTTTGGTGTGAATATAAGTTTTCGTTTCTCCAGGATAAATATCTAGAGGTGAAACGTTGAGTCAGAGAATAAGTGCATATTTAATATTTTAAGAAACTGTCATACTGCTTTCCAGTGTGGCTGTTATCTTTTGACTTTATAATTAGCAACAGATAAAAGTTCCTGTTACTATGCCTCTATGCCAGCTCTTGGTATTATTGATTTAAAAATATTTTATTTTTCGAGCTTTATTGAGACATAAATGATAAATAATATTGCATAAGTTTAAAGTGGAAAATACGATGATGTGATACACAGTTATTGTGAAATGATGATCACGGTAGGGCTAGTCAACATTTCCATCACTCACATAATTACTTTTTTATGTGTGAGAGAATAGTTAAGACAGTTATTCCCTTAGCAGCTTCCTAATATACAGCATAGTATTACTGTTTACAGTCTCCCTGCTGTACTTTTGTGCAGCTGGAAGTTTGTACTTTTAGATCCACATCTCCTCATTCCCCCTCCTCCCCCAGCGCCTGCGACCACCCACCATTGTATTGTTTCTGAACCTGGCTTCTTTAGATTGTGTAAGTGAGATCACACAGTATCTGTCTTTCTCAGTCTGATTTACTTACTTCAATTAGCATAATGCCCTTAAGGTCCATCCTATTGCCACAAATTGCAGGGATTTCCTTACTTTTTACAGATGAATAATGTTCCTTTGTATATAAATACTAAGTGTCTTTGATATTAAAAGTTAATTTCCATAAGAAATAAGTAAAAACTTTGCAATACAGATGTCTTAAATGGAGCTTTTACAAATAACTTCAAACGATTAAGAGTTACATCAGATAAACCAGTAGGATTTGTATTTTTGATGATGTGTTTAGTTCTCATTTTTATTTAACAGATACATTCATGTTTAATATATTTCTCCTTTTGATATCTGCATCAATGATCTCCTTATCTGTTCAAAGTTCCTTTAATTAGTAATAGCTAATTGAGAAAGTTTACTGTTTCTAAGTATTAAATAGATCATACTTGTTAGAACTGCTTCAAAATAACACAAATATTAAAGAAATCTAAGGCATTAAAAATAACTTAGAAAATATTATTGTTTCAAAAAATAAATATGAAAATATAATTTTTTACAGAAGTTTCTGCTACATGATCATAAGTATAATACAGATCTAGCTATACAGCTGATGGGCTCCGCTTAGCTGAGCTCATAGTTCCAAGGCTTTATTTTTGTTCTGCCTTCCTCGAGTTATGGCTTTTTGTAGCAACAAGAATCAATCAAGAATCTAATTTTCTTCAGCCTCTTTTCATTGGAGAAAGGGTGTTGAGAGTGTACTTATCAATCCTCTTTTACCTTTAATCTTCACATTTTAAAAGGAGGGGCTAATCAATGTAAGCCCAATCATAGTTACAAATTAATACTCTAACGCAAGCATAATTACGACTCCTCCTACCCAGAACTTACCTACTTGTGTATTGCTTTCAAACAACTGATGAACAAGGTTGTCAAAGTCATAGGTTACTCTTGCAAGAGAATCAGGCTCAAAACTTGAATACAACAGGATGTCATTTTCATGTTCGTCTTCACGCTTTAAAGTCCCTCCGAAAGCCCAAGTAAATGCAAACACGAAAAGCTTTTGAATCATTACGTTTAATTTATCAGGATATTTCTCCAGATACCATGTATTTTTAGACCTGGGGTAGACAAATGTAGAAGGATTAAGTTTTAAATTTTTAGAAAGCATTCAGTAATTTATTTCAATATCTTGTCAAAGTTTCATTATTAAAAATTACAATATGGTTAAGTGTTGGCATAAAAGTTTTAGAGTTAACGGGTAATTTTCCTTTGGTAAATTATGTAAATTTTTTAAAAATACCATCTGTATAAGAGATTTGTAGCCAATTTTTATTTTACTTCTTTGTACATATGATTCACTTTTATTTTAGGTTAATTTATTAGCTGAGAGTTTGCCTGTCTTTTGGGAGAGGATCTGATAATTCTCCATTTTATGAAGAAAGACGTAAGTGAAGAGTCGCTTTGTCCTCCTCTTAACCAAATCCTAATGGCTGACTGAGTCCAACCAGGCTAAAGCCAGGTAATGTGAATCTGGGGAGAATCTTCTCTCATGTCTGGGTCGACCCTGGTTGCCCTGGTCTGCGGGACCCAGAAATTCTACAGTGAAAAGACTGCAGGGGATGGAGCCAAGCAAAAGGTTTGGGCCTGATATAAAGACATTGTAAACAGTTCAGGATTTAGCATTATCATAAAATAATTTATGAATTATAAAAATCCTAAAAATATATCACTGAGCTGAAATTTATTGGTGACCATTAATGTACAATGCACATGTATAATTCTGTTTGAAATTTCTGGTCATGTGTAATAGCTTATTCAGCAAATATTTATTGAATTCCTACTATATATTAGTTACTCTGAACAAAACCAACATGATCCCTTATTTCCAGGACAAGAAAATGAATACTAAACCATGCTAAGTGTAAAGAACAGAGTCAAACATAACACGAAGGATAATAGTAATAGAGATAACTAATTTAGACTGTGGGAGTCAGGGAGGGCCTCTTTGAAGAAGAACCAGTTAAACTGAGACCTGAAGAATGAGTGGGGTTTGGCAAAATGTAAGAGGAAGAGCATCTGAGCAGAAAGAATACATGTGCCAAGATCATGAGACCAAAGGATCATGGTTAGTTTGAGGAACTGGAAAAAAATAAAAGTGTCATTGAAGCACACGTCTAGTTAGTAGAGATGAATCTGGGAGCTGTGTAGAGGCTTTTAAAGCTGTCCCAAGGCTTTTTTCCTTCTATTCTGAGTGTAATGGGAAGTCATTAAATGGCTATGAAAAGAAACACTCTAATTTATGTTAAAAAAATCAAACTCTTGCACATAAATACGAGGAGATGTGGACAAGCATATTAATCACAGTAGTATTTGTAATAACAAAAATGGAAAAAAAAACTACATTTTTATCAATGGATAAATAAATTGTGATATATTTATACAATGGACTATTAGCAGTGAAAATGAGCAAAGAAGCCTGAAAGGAACAATAGATTAATCATAGGAACACAACATTGAACACAAATGTGAGACACAGAAGAACATAGAGAATGATTCCATTCAAGTTCAAAAATATGCAAAGTTGAAAAATATATTGTTTGGGAATATATTAAAAACAAACATCCAGGGTCGTAGTTATCACAGGTGACAGGATGCCATAAAACCTAGATAGTTGACAGGGGACTTCAAAGATAAATTGATGGTTTTTTTCCTATAACTAAATAATGTGTATATGAATATTTGTGTATTGTTATTTCTACCTTACACGTATTTTATAAATATTCTTTTATGGCTAGTCGCTATATAAGTTAAAAATAATATATGGTTGTCATGTTGAGAATAGACTGGAAGATCTGGGGAAAACAACTGGGCAACAGTGAAGGTTTGAGCTAGAATGCTGGTAAGCGAGATGTATACAAATGAATGTGAAGGCAGAGTTGACAGGTAGTGTAAAAACGATATGTAGAATGTTCTATCACTTAAAAGCAAATGTGACATGAATGCCTCAGGGACTTAGTAACAATGAGATGTAGGAAGGAAGGCATCAACAGTGACACTCCTGTCCTACGAAATGGCAGAATTATAGAGTTAATAATTTCTAGCTATGATTTATTGAGCACATACTATGCATCAGGCACTATTCTACATATCTAGTACATCACATTATTCTTCCAGTTTTATGAAAGAGAAAAATCAAAGCTCAAAAATACTTAATAACTGGTTCAATATTTCTCAGGTCATAAACTGCAGATTCATGAAATATATTCATGCCAATTTCGTTTCTTTCTCAAATATGCACAGAGTCTGGACAAATGTATTCCTTTTCTGCATGTAACAGCATAAAATCTGCTGCTCTTGTATTAGATATACAAGGACACTAAGCTGGAATAAAATAAATTTAAGTGGATTTTGATGTTCTAAAGTCATCAAAGCACTGATTTATTGACAGGTAAACCTGTGCCTATTTGAGTGTCTGGCACCTAGTAGGTACTAAAACACATCTGTTGAATGAATGTAACTGACCTCTTTTCTTTATCCTTGAATTTGACAGAAATTTTTGAATGTGGAGAATTTTTCTCCTCAGTTGAAATGTTCTTCAAATCTTCACCTTAAAAAGGAAAGAGTATTTTCCCACAATCAACAACAGACCTAAAATTCAGTGAGGTTTAACTTTTAACATTGTTTAGTTTGTGAATTGTCATAGGAAAACATCTTCGTTTCACATACAGTATCTTAGAGTATCTTATCTGGCCAAAGTGAGTTACTTTTCTAAGAAAAGAGGAGCAGAGAATATACCTTCCATTGTCTGAACTGATCCTTATTTATTTGAAGCATGAATCTGCATACTTTAGTTCTTCATTCTATTCTGGTGACTTTTTCGTATATCCGATTGTTCCAAAATAGAACCTTTACACATTCAGATGACTACTTCTAAAGATGGTACACATTACAAACTAAATAATAAATCGGTCTTAATAAAATGAAGCATTAAAAAAAAAACAAACCTATATGCTTTCGAATAAGAAATTTATGCAAACAAACAACAAATGGGTCAACTTTAGGCAGACTATAGTGGTCTCCCTCCCAACCCTCATTGCCCACCATTTCTAAGTCATCCATTCCACAGAGAAGCACAGAGAATGATTATTCATTCTTCCTTTTTGTAAAATATGTAGAGATAAAGAGAAGCATACAGAAGAAAATAACAATCATCCATAATTTTACCATCCACAGATAATAATCATTAGCTGTTGATGCATTTCATTATGGTCTTTTATATAAATATGTACTATTTAAATATTAAAATATTAAAAAATTTAAACTTAAAAAATTTGTTATTCAGCCAGCCACGCCATCATGCAACCCATTTATTATGTTCTTAATTTTAACTATTACTTTTTTTCAGTCCTAACCTCGCTGTACCTCCTAACGGCTCCCGTTCCTTGGCTTGCCCTTCTGATAATTTGGGAATGTGCATCTGGGAAGGGGGTAGATGCTCTTCAAGGCAGAGAAGTTGTGTGCTAACAATTTCTATCTAGCCTGGTACTGCTCTTTTTCAAGTGTGGTCCCCCGCTTAATCATTAGGCTTTAAGATGTAAAGGGGGTTGGCAGTAGGAGGAAATATGTCTGACCTGCTCCCTAACCTAGTCGGGCTTCACGGCATGGTGAACGTGACATTTTGTTGCTGCCACTAGCTGTGCTATGCTGTGCTGACTGGCGAAGGGAAAGACAACAGCCCTTTCAGGAGCCATGAGGAGGAGAAGGGCCGACCTAAGTGTTCTCCCCTACTTCATCTCCCGTTCTTGGTACCCAGCTCTTTTCTGCTTAGGATTGCTGTTTTCCCCCACGCTGGGACTTTAACCATTTTGTCGTCCTTGGGATTTCTCAAAATTTTTTAGTTTCGTGGAGCCAAAATTGGGTTTTGGAGAGAGAGTTGGAGCCTGTGCTAATTTGCCATCTCATAGGCAACCAGAGAAGCAGCGTTTAAATGTAGGCATCCTTACTCCAGACACCGTGCCTTCCTTAGCCATAATGCTACACTGTTTCCTTAATCTTTTGATCATTCCTTACAGATGTTTTACCGTTTACCAGGTTTATGCCTTTGTATGATTACAATTTACACCTCGGATTCTGAACAGATTTTTTCCCCTACTATTTCTATCTCTAAGAGTTTTTAAAACATAGCAAAAACATTCTTTCCTACTAGACACCCTCTGAGGATTCTTTAGACTCATTTTTCCTGCGACCCTTCAACACTTATGCATGATATTAATTTACTTGATGAACATGCTCCTCTATAAATGCTTTCTAGTTTGTTCCATGTACATGTCTACTGTTGGTTCAAATAGACTGAAAATTCCTGGCTTTCCTTTCTTTTATAAAATCTAATAGAACGTGGTAAACAATTGGCATTGACTAGCTAAGACACGATATCGTTAGTATGACTTAGGGAGGAAAAACTCACGTTGTCCAAAGCCTCCATTTTTATCCATGAATTCAAAGAAAGCATCGAGAATTCTGCAGAGAGTCATAATGATTGTTATGTCCTGTACAGGAAATGGCTGAAATTTCTGATATTTCTTTACAAACTGCAGTCCATCTTTGACGCTATTTTTAATCATGAATTCAAGATACTCCACTCCGGATTGACTCATAATTTTAGAAGTTTTCAAAAGCCATGACTTAATATAAGGCTCCCATCCCAGATCAACGGGATCCTAATAATGAAAAGCACCAGACAATTTTTTTTTTTTGTAAATAAATAGTGTCCACCTACTTTCCTACACTATCTCTTTAGTTCACCACTGCCCGCCTGCGGAATACGGTTTAAAATGATCATTCATTAAAGGGCAAGTGATCAAAAAAGCTTAACGAATTATCCTTCTCTGAGATACTTGTGATTTTTAACCGTGGTCCTACGAGACAACAAGCACTTGGGGATTATGTCTAGAGAGGAGAGCTGAGGCCATGCGCACGTGGTAAGAAACCGCTTACCCAGAAAATCAGCGCTATACTTAGCTTTATTCATTACATCGAATTAAGTAGATTAGAGCATAGGGCCAGTTGTGGCTAATGATTTCAGGGATACACAGCAGTTATTCCTCGTTGAGTCTTCTGTCTTCTCACCGCTCCCTCGGTAACGTGTTGCACAAGTTCTAAGAGGCGTGGGGTTGGTATGAAAAGACGTCAGGGCAATCTTTCCTCCACTGGAAAAATACTCCTTACAGTTGTGGAAAATACTGACGTTTCGATTACTAAGTGGTATTAACAACAGTAATAATGACATGCGCATTCATTCCTGGGTGAGGAGGCGTTAGGGGACATGGAACTTTTAAATACTGGGATTGCTCTGTTGGATCCGGAGGGAATGACAGAATAAATATAAAAATGCTATAGATAATGACTAGTTATTATCCTAAACAATGCATTTCTTTAGTTGAGCAATTGGATTTTGAAACCTTACCATATAGACCATTGCACATCGGCTAACAGTGGTGGGACTGGCGTGAGAGAGACTGTCCACTTCAAAAATCACTCTTATTTTATTAGTTAGAGCTATTCTCTCACTGTTTGCTAGGCACAGTGTTCTAGTGTCATCCAGCATGGAGTTTAGACTTTCTACCCAAAAGGTGTCCACTGGACCATCTAAGATAATCCACTGCCAGTCGAAGTCTGGGGAGAACAATATTTTTAATGTAACAGAATAATCTCAGTCTTCTTTCATTACAATCCTGCAAATATTCTATTTGATTTAGAAAAATATTTTTTAATTAAGATTAAAAATGATATCTGTTGTTTCTCACACAATATTAATTTCCACCTGTAATATCTACTTGGTCCCTGTGAGATATTAATGGTCATTTATAAACTAAAAGGGCTATATAAGCCCTGGTACTTATATAACATAACTATACATGAATATACTGTAATATAACACGTATTAAAACTATACAAATTTTAAATAGGCACATGAGGAAAAAATAAATAGTACAATGACAAACTATCATTAGTCAAAAATGTTTTTAAAGAAATAAAGGTCATATTGGTCTGGTTTGCCTTCTATGTTAATGAATCATTTTTATTAAATTTAATAATAACACTTACTCTGACTTTTTGGAATTTTAACATCTTTCTCCATCTCCTTCTCAAAAATATTATTGTCAATATCTGCTGTATCAGAAGAATCAAGTTTGAAAACCTGAAATAAGTAATTAATTATGTTAAAATTTTTATTTGATCACACTTTCCAACTCAAATGAACTATCTGTCAATACGCTTCCCTAAGTGATAAAAATCTAAAAGGCAGAAGGTTTTGTAGCTGGAAAGACCAACACGTAAACACCAGAGTCTAATGTAACTGAGTTGTGACTCAGGTCATTTTTTTTAAGAAAATTCTTTTATTTTAGTTATTTTTTCCTCCCAGAAAGATAGTACATGCTGTTGTATAATGTTCAAATAATGCAGCAAAACACAAAGAAGAAAGCAAAAATTCTCTGATTTTCTACTATCTATAAAAATACCACAGTTGACATTTTGGTGTATATTTTTCCTAGACCGTCCTTCATGATAGAGCTTTAAAATTTCAGGCTGCATAAAATTACCTGCAGGATTTGCTAAATCGCAGATTCTAACACCTCATCCTCGGCAGTTCTGCTTGCATAGGTGTGGGACGGAGCCAGGAATTTCCATTTTTAATATGCGCCCAGGTGAACCTAATACAGGTTGTTCTTACACCAATCTCTGAGAAATTCTAATCGATGCATATACTTAACTCTTAATTATGTGGGGGACTTAATTATTTATGCCCCCAACAGGGGTGAGTAATATACCATCAGCTGACTGGCATAGGTTTCCTTTACCACCAAGAGCAGGAAGGGAGAAGACCAAACTCTAGGCCAGAGCTGGGGCTCTGAGGAGAGGGACCAATCCTAGGTGTGAGTGAGCACAGAGCCTATAATGCAACAAACAGTCACTTCTAATATTTAGCCTGAGCATCTTTTCATATGTCTATTGGCAATTTTTACTTAATCTGTCAACTTTCTATTCAAAGCCATTCCTCACGTTTAATCATTTCTTATTCATGTTTGAAGCACTTCTATATTAGGGATATTAACTCATTGCATATAACATATGTTCTAAATATTTTCTTACAGACTGTAGTTTGCTTTAACGTGTTTGTTGCAACTATTGAAAAATATTTTCTTATTTACATTTATATTAAAATCCTTTCGTCTTTCGATTTATAACTTTTGGGTTCCCAGTCTTAGTTAAGGACTTCCTAACTCTGAAAATATGTCTCTAAATATTATTACATTTTTAT
>NW_006439191.1:45455-86795 GCF_000325575.1 Pteropus alecto
GTAGGGAATGAGATAATTGTCTTTCTATGTTTTCACATAGGAAAACAGCAAATTATTACATAAACAGTGGATTAAATAAAGAATGTTTTTCCCACTGATTAGAAATATTACTTTAGTTGTATATTAAGTTCCTATATAGTCTTGAATATGTTTTTGGACTTTATTGGGTGTTATAACTGTGTTAATACCTCACTGGTTTAAATTTTCAGGTTTTGAGTGTTTTTTTCTCTTCTTAAAATATAACTGACATATAACATTATGTTAGTTTCGAGTGTACAACATAATGACCCGATATTTGTATACATTGCAAATTGATCATCACAATAAGTCTAGTTAATATCTGTTATCACGGATAGTTACAAATTTTTTTCTTGTGATGAGAACTTTTAAGATCTACTCTCTTAGCAACTTACAAATATACAATACAATATTATTAACCATCGTCACAATATTGTACCTTACCGTTTTGGTTATAGTATGGATTTATTCTAAAATTAATTTAGAATAATTTTTAAACTCCAAAGTACTATGTTTTCTGCTCAGATTTTTTTGACTTCTTGGAACTTTTATACTCCCAAATAAACTTTAAAACATTTTTATTCAATTAAAAAACAAAGGTATTTTGGTTGGAAAGACATTATATATTAATTTGGTAGGGATTGTCATTTTTAGAATGGAAGTCTTTCCATAGAAGAATTCAGTGTATCTTCCATTTATTCAAATCAATTGTACAGTTTTCATGCCAGCCCCCCACAGGACAAGTTCCTTTCTTTTACATTTTTCCAATCTATTTTTATAGATTTTTGCCGCTGTTAGAATATTTTCTGTTTTCATTTCTAACTTGTGATCATTAATATAAAGAATTTTATCACAGCCACTTTACCATGTTTCTTCTTTATCAACTGTTGAGAAAAATGCAATAAAATGTCTCACTAGATTCATATTTGTCAATTTCTCTATGAAATTCTGTCAACTTTTTCTCTATACATTTTTACAGTATGTCATAGGCACGTAATAGTTTAGAATCGCCATCTTTTTCTGTACCAATAGCACATCGTTCTACTCTAATTTTATAATAACTTGACATCTGGCAGGTTTCATTGCCCAAATTCTTCCACTTTTTTTTTTTTTTAATTCAGGAATGTCATGGACCTTGATTCTTCCATATAAATTTAGAATCAGTTTATCAAGGTCTTAAAAAACACTTCACTTCCCTTTTTCAAAACTTATTAAAAATCTCCAGTAATCGGTAGAGTATTTGCATAACGACAGACATACAGATCAATGGAACAGAACTGAGAGCCCAGAAATATATCCTTACATTTATGATCAGTTGCTTTTTGACAAGAGTAAAAAGACAACTGAACAGGAAAAGAATAGTCATTTCAACAAATGGATATTCACCTGCAAAAGGATGAAGTGGGATCCCTTCCTTAGAACATACACTAAAATTAACTCGAAATACACCAGAGACCTGAATATAAAAGTGGAAACTATAAAATTCTTAGAATAATATATAGGAGAAAGTCTTTGTGACCTTGAATTATACAAAGCTTTCTTAAAATATGGTACCAAAAGGACATGTGACAAAAGAAAAAATCAACTGGACTTCATCAAGATTAAAAACTTTTGCATTTGAAAGGATACCATCAAGAAAGTGAAAAGACAGAAGAGAAAATATTTGCAAATCATATATGTAATAAAGGGTTCGTATCTATAATATATTTAATGACCTCTTCAAACTCAACAATTAAAAGATAAGTAAGTCAATTAAAAATAGATGAGGAATCTGAATAGATATTTCTCCAAAGAAATTATACAAATGGCCAATAAGCACAGGAAAAGATGCTAAAAATCATTAGCTATTAGGAAAATGCAGATAATAACAAATGTTGGTGAGGATGCAGAGAAAATGAAATAGTGCAACTCTTCTGAAAAACCGTCTGACAGTTTATCAAAATGTTAAACAAACAGTGACTATATGATCCAGGAATTATAGTATGAGGTATATACACAAGAGAAACAAAAGCCTATGTCCACACAAAAGTGGAAACAACCCATGTGTCCATCAACTGATAAATAAAATGTGATATATCCATACAATGAAATATTATTCAGCAATAAAATGTAATGAGTCCTGATACATGATACAACATGATGTATCCTGAAACATTATGTTAAATGAAAGAAGCCAGTCACAAAAGACAACATATTATATGAATAAATTTATATGAAATGTCCAGAATAGGTAAATCTATAGACAGAAAGTAGATTAATGGTTTCTTAGGGCTGAAAGGGGTGGCAGTTTGGGAATGGGGAATAGATGCTAATGATTATAAAATTTATATTTGCAGTGACGAAATGTTCTAATATTAGGTCATGTAATGGCCACAATGTTGTGTGAATACACTGAAAACCACTGAATTGTACATATTGAATGGGTACATTTTATGATATATGAATAAAATCCTAATAAAGCTATTTTAAACAAAACTTGATGGTATTCGTACTAAAACTGCATTTAATTTGTAGCTCAATTTAGGAAGAATTATTATCTGTATAATAATGACTCTGTGGATCTCAAATTATGGCTACTGTAAAGAATACAGATGTAATCAGCCACAGTGGAATAATAATAATGTATTTAGTAAAAGTTGGATGTTGAGAAAAGGTGAGTAGTCATCTAATTATGTTGATGCTTTCATCTAAAAGCAGGGTAGATTAAAAATAAAAATAATTATTTAAAATCAAAAGTGAAATTATTTACATAAAAACATAACTATACAAGTAACACAGAGAAGAACTACTAATAGACTACTAATCTTCCAAATTATTGGAAGGAACGCACAAACAAATCAAAGAAAAAAACCCACAAGCTGGATGACTTAAACATAATCATTATAATAAACAAGTAACAATAACAGGCTCAAACATATGTTATAATCAAAAAATGAAAATGAAGTAAACTTGCCTATAGAAAGAAAAATCTTTAATACCAACTACATCGTGTATATGTGAGATGTTTCTTAAATTACTTAGATTGTAGGACAGTAAGTAAAAGCATACCAGGTGGGCAAAAGAATGAAAAAGGAAAAACAAAGCAGAAATGGTAATTAGGGCAAAAAACATTAAATGAGATAAACAGTAGGATTTTATAATGAGAGAGGAAACAATCTGAAATGAAGATCTAGCAGTCATGAGTATTTACAAAACAGCATAAATTAAGAGCAATAATAAATACAAAAAAGAAAATGATAGAAATATTCATAGAAGACTAATTCATTTCTCTTAGTAATGGTAGATGAAATAAATAAAAATAATTAAGGATACAAAAGAGCTAAATAATTTGATAAGGTAGATCTAATTAATTCATCGATATCTACATCTTTTACTAGACCCTGAAAGCAAAGAATGATGTTCTTTTCATGGGCCCACAGAAAGTACTAAAAATTCACCGTATATTAGGTTATAAAGTAAATCTTAAAATATTCTAAAAATAAGAGAAACATTAGAGACAATTTCTCTAATCACAGAGCAATAGAACTATAACTTAATAATAAAGCCAATAACAACATAAAGATACTGCCATTTGAATATTTTTAAAAAATCTTTCTTAAACAATTCTTGCATCAAAGAGGAAATCAAACATAAATTGCAGAATGGCTATAAAATGAATTCTAAAAAAGGACATTAAAGCAGAGGGCCTGGCTCTTCTGGATAGTAAAACCTACTTTAAAGCAATATTAATTCAAATTGTGTCATTTTCCTTTTTAAATGGAGAAGCAGAATAAAGAGGGTAGAAAGATGTATATACATACGTATTAGTGGGAAAGAGATGAATTATTTAATTATGTCAAGACGATTTTCTATCTCAGAAAAATTAAGTTAATAATTTATACAAAAATAAATTAGACATATCACATTAAAGATGTAAGAGGGTTTACTATAATGTTTGTTGTTAAACAAACTTCGGTATAACAGAATAATCTTAGACTAGGGAAAGGTGTGACTGAAGAGTTAGAGTCTATAAAAGAATATATTGAGAAGCTTATTTTCATGGATTGTGGAAAGTACAGAAAGATGACAAATAAATAATTACTTTTTTTTTTTTAGTTTTCCAAAGATTTATTGAAGCAGAAATATATTGGTCAGATACTTGCTGGAAAAAAGCAGTTTGAATGATATTTAAAAATATTTTTTAAAAAGTATTCTAGCACAAGTCTTCATAAACTAGATTATGCTTTACTCATCAATACAATAGCAACAATACAAAAAGTTTTATTTCCTTAGGATAAATTATTAGAAGTAGATTTCTAAATCATAAGAAATGTCTAGTTAAAAAGCTTAGTATGTATTCCCAAAATTATTCCCAGATACATATGAACTTCTATTTCACAACTTTGTAATTATGAAATACTATTTTTCTATTAAAAAATTCTTGCTAATCTGTTTGGTTCAAAATATCTTCTTTTTGTTAATATATCTTAGCTGATGAGATGTACTGGTAATCTCTACTTATTTATTACTAATGAGAATACAGTTTTTCAAATTAGTTTTTGCTATTTACATTTATTCTTTGATGAATTTCATATCAAATAATTTATTCACTTTTCCATTAAAGTATTTTTGTATTTCATTCATTTGCAAGGTATATTGATGATGCCTGAATCAGTACATCATCCTCTACTTATACTTAATCTACTTCGCATTCCTTTAAAAGCGCTCTATTGTTTATTGACCACTTTAAAACATAATGCCTATTTTGTTTTTTATAGCTAATAATTTTTTTCATTTTTAACTGATCATAATAATTTTAAATTTACTTTTACGCTAGTAAGTACCTAATGATACCTAATGATGCTTTAATATCAGTCTTTATATAAACAATGAAATAATCCACAGTAGCCAAATAAAAACACTCATTCCATACTAAACTTACATTAGATAAATCTGAGATTCTTGACTTTAGTCCGAGATCATTGTCTTTCTTCGAATTCCCTGTAGTGTTAAAATGTACGTAATTTCGAATTGTTGATGATAACAATCCATCAGTCCATTTCATAGTATTAGGATCCAACTGTCCATATAGTTCACTAAGTGTGATACACTTTGGATTCAAAACACATATATCTACTCTTCCTTTTCTTCCTAGAATCTGAGAAAAATCCAATGTTGTTTTAAAAGACATTACTATGGTACAATTATTTAATTTTTCGCATTGCTATTACCAAAGGGTTTTAGGAAAGGTCTTTCACTCCAAAGCAAGATTCTGTATAAAGGTAGCAATTTACAAGGAACATAAAAATTGACATATAAAAATTAGCCATAATATTCAAATCATTATTTTAAAAGATTCTAGATATTACAAATAACGTCCCTAGAAAAATAATGAAAATAATTCCATTGTGCCTCATCCAGGAATACAGTATATGAACCGGGTTGTGCTGTGTCTGGAACCAAGGTTAGATACAGAAGTAAGGGAGAGTAGAATATAATTTTAACCTTCAGGTCAGAACTGGCACTCAAGTAGACCTTATTTACAACATTCTAACCTGTCTGGGGCTGGCTGAACAACTGGAATCCATTCCACCTATCTTGGACCTCAGGTAGGAAAAGTGACAGGTACTTCTTGTAAAAATTGCAAGAAGATTGTAGACCCACAGAAGCCTAAGAGAAGAGATTATGGACGGAGACATATGATAGACTAGACTATCTAAGGCTCTAGGGAGAAAGCAAGGTAGAAATCTTTGGGAAATTAAGACATTCACAAGCAGCTCTATATTCTGAGGGACTGTAAAAGCCACATGCAGGATGAATGCACAGAGAAGATCTGAGAAGACCCTAAACTTTCATCTCAGACTGGTCCTTAGGTTCAGAGTAGGCCCAGCTAATCAGTGAAGAACTAATTACTCCAGGACAGAGTAAGTTTGTAAAAACTGAGAAAGGTGGCTGTTTTTACAAATGCCCAATTTTCAACAAATAATCGTGAGGCACACAAACAAACGTGAAAATATGGTCCATTCGAAGGAACAAAATAAGTTGAGAGAATCCATTCTTGAGAAAGCTCAGGCATTAGACATCCTAAACTAAGTCTTTAATGTAAACTGTCTTAAATATGCTCAAAGAGATGAAGGAAACCATGGCCAAAGAGCTAAATGAAATGAGAAAAACAAAAATGAGAACAAGTAGGGAACATAAATAAAGAGAAATTATAAAAAGGAACCAAATAGAAATTGTGGAGCTGAAAATACAACACCTGAGATAAAAAATTCAACAGAGGTATGCTACAGTAAATTTTAGCAGACAAAAAAAAAAAAAAATCAGTAATTTGAAGATAGGGCTATTGAAATTACCCAGTCTGAGGAGCAGGTATAAGATAACTCTCAATAAATTTTAAAGTATTGAAATCATACAAAATGCCTTCTTCAATAACAATGAAAATCAAGAAAGAGGAAAAATCGAAATATTTGCAAATGATGGAAATTAAACAATACACTATTAAACAACCAATGGGTCAAAAATAAACAGTTATTTATTTATTTTAATAAATAGAATCGAGATGAATGAAAATGAAAACACAACCTATCAAAACTAACGTGATGCAGTGAAAGTAGCACAAAGAGGAAAAATTACAACCGTAAACACCAACATTAAAAGAGAGGAAAGATCTCAAGTCAACAATTTAATTTTATTCTATAAGAAACGAGAAATAAAAGAGCAAACTAAACTCGAAGAGAGCAAAAGGAAAGAAATAATAATTAGAGAAGAGACAAACAAAATAGTAAGTAGAAAGACAATGGAGAAAACCAATGATCCGAAATATTGGTTGTTTGAAAAGATGAACAAAATCAGTGAACTTAGACAGATTAAAAAAAAAAAAAAAACAGAAAAGACACAAATAAATCATACCAGAAATAAACGCATGGACATTACTAATGCTGTACAGAATTTAAAAGGAATTTAAAAGAATACATGAATTAGTGTGTTCTAACAAATTATATAATTTAGATGAAACAAATTCCTAGAAACACCAAAATTGCCCAAACTGGTAATTTCTTTGTTTCTTCAGACTCAAGGAATAGAGAATCTCAATGGATCTATAACAAGTAGAGATTGAATTAGTAATTAAAAACTTCCAACAAAAAATGTCCAAATCCAGATGGAAGATGAATTCTACCAAATATTTAAATAAGAATTAACAGCAATCCTTTTTGAACTCCTGAAAAAAAACGGAAAAGGAGGGAACATTTTCTAACATTCTATGAGGCCAACACTACCCAGAAAGATACACAAGAAAACTACAGATCAATATTCCTTAAGAATGTAGATAAAAATTCTCTAAAAAGTGCTAGCAAACTGAATCCAACAGCACATTAAAAAAACTATACAAGATGACCAAATGAGATTTATCTCAGGAATGCAAGAGTGGTTTAACATAAGAAAATCAATCAGCGTAATATACCACATTAATAAAACAAAAGAAATAAACCATATGACCATATTGAGAGAGGCAGAAAAAGAATTTGATAAAACTTCACATCCTTTCATGATAAAAACACTCAGCAAATAGGAATAGAAGGGAACTTCATTAACATAATAAAGGGTATTTATGAAAAACTTACAGCTAACATAGTCAATGGAGAAAGACTGAAAGCTCTCCCCCTAAAATCAGGAATGAGGCAAGAAGTTTCTATACAGTAACAATCCAGAAAGGAGATTAAGAAGGCAATTCAGTTTATAATAGCATCCCCAAAATAAAATGCTTAGACATAAATTTAACTAAGTAGGAGAAAATAAAAGATCGAAAAATGGAAAGACATCCCATGTTCGAGACTTGGAAAACTTAATATTGTTAAGATGGTAATACTTCCTGACATGAACCACAGATTTAATGTAATCCCTATCAATATCTCAATGGCCTGTTTTGCACAAATGGAAAGCTGATCCTCAAATTCACATGGAATGCAAGGGGCCTCAAATAGCCAAATAATATTCAAAAAGAAAAACAAAGTTGGAGGACTCGCACGCCCAATTTCAAAACCTACTATAAAACTATAACAATCAAGTTTCATGTGTCCTGGATACACATTTAGAAAAATGGAATAGAACTGAGAGTCCAGAAATAAACACGAACATCTGTGGCCAATTGATTTTCAACAAGAATGACAAAACCATTCCCTGGGGGAAAAAGTAATAGTCTCTTAACAAATGGTGCCGGGACAACTAAACAGCCACATGTAAAAGAATGAAGATGGACCCCTAATTTACTCCATATACAAAAATATAACTCAAAATGGATGAATGGCGTAAATATAAAATCTATACAACTATTAGAAGAAAACATTGGGGTAAATCTTTATGATCTTAAATTTCTCAATGGATTCTTAGATTTAACACCAAAAGCATAATAACAAAAGAAAAAGTAAATAAACTGGACTTCAAAAAAATGAACAACCTTGATGCATCAAAGGACATTATCAAGAAAGTAAAAAGACAACTCACGGAATAGGAGAAAATACTTGCAAATCATATATCTAACAAGGGTTTTATATCCAGAATGGATACAAAAAAAACTCTTCCAACTCTACAACAAAAAGACAAACAATCCAGTTTAAATATGGACAAAAGATGTGAATAGATATTTCTCCAAAGAAGATATACACATGAATGTCCAATAAACACACGAAAAGGTATTAGCATCCATCAGTCATTAAGGAAATGCAAATAAAAACCACTATGAAATACCACTCACACTTACTAGAATAGAAAAAACAAGTAAGTGTCGGTGAGTATGAGGAGAAATAGGAAGCCTCATACATTGCTCGTGGTAATTTAAAATGGTGCAGCTGCTGTGGAGAAGAGTTTGGTGCTTCCTCATAAAGTTACACATAGAATTACCACATGACCTAGCAATTCCACTCCTAGGTATATATCCAAGAGAAAAGAAAACATACGTCTGCACAAAACCTTGTAAACAAATGTGTATAGTGAGTGGCATTATTCATAATATCTAAAAGGTGGGAACAACCCAAATATCCATCAAGGGATAAACAGATAAACAAATTGTGATGAATGGATAAATATTCCATATAATGAAATATTATTCAGCAATAAAATGAAATGCTATAACTGGAATAAATCTCAAAAGCATATGCTAAGTGAAAGCAGCCAGATATAAGATGTCACATATTGTATAATTCCTTTTACGTGAAATATCCTAGATAGGCGAATCCACAGAGACAAAAAGCCACTCGGTAGTTTCCAGAAAATGAAGAGATCAGGTAATAGGGAATGACTTCTTGGTGGGTAGGGGATGATTGCACAACATTACGAAGGTACTGTCGCCGATGTGTACACCTTAAACTGGTTAATGATATGATATGTGAATTTCACCTGTCAGTACGTGGCAAAATTATTCCCTACCACAATCCAATCCCATTTCTAGGTAGACATTTTTAAAGGATAGACACACATATATAAGGGCATCTAGTAAAAACACCCAGAGAGGGGTCCTATGATAGGAGGAAAAGGAAGTGATGATTAGGAGATAAACTAAATTGAACTAAACTAAAACAGAGAAGGTCTCGAATAGACAAGTTAAAAAAAAGTCGTGAACTAAAGAAGATCAAAACAAGTTTATTATCGAAGGTCCTGCCACCAGCCTAGACGCTTTTCTTATAATTATGTTTTTTAAAAAACCCTAACTTTAAAATTATTAAACATGAGAGAATCATTAAATAAATTATAGTATAGTTATACATGTAGAGTGCAGTCATTGGAATGATATTGTGAGAAGTTTTTAATGACGTGGGGTTAACTCTCAGCATGTAATATCAGGTGAAAATGCTAGCATTAGGAAAATTGAGATCATTTATACACAGTACTACCTCGATTATTTCCAGGTATATATAGTGTAGGAAAAATAATCAATACAGCAATATATTTAGTTATTCTAAGTGATTATAGTTTTTTACATTTTCACATTTTCCAAGTTTCTCATAATTATACATACTTCTTTTGTAACTTTAAAAAACTTCTTTTAATAAAACAAATTTCTGCCCACAGGGCTGTTTTTAGGTTTAACTGAGGTAATTCAAGTAAAAGTGCTTTAGCCCGTATTTGGCCCATATTTAGTACAACATAAATATTAGTTATTAATATTATTGCTGTGATAATTCATCTCTATTAATTCTATTTGCTTAAGAAGTAATTAAGATCTGTTGATAAGGAGAATTTAGAAAACAATAGAGGATTATGTACTGCCACACAAATGATTTGAAGCACGATATTGCACGCTAACTGAAAAGAAGTCCACATCACTTGGAACCTGACTTTCTAAGACTTTTGGAATGAAAATATTGCCATCAATGAATCTTTAAATAAGATAGCTGAAGTACATACTATGTATTGAAGCCTAACTTCATACTGAATGAAAATATATCATGAAGAAGTAAGATTTATTCTAGGAATTCAAGGACAATTTTACACAGGAAATCTATCGACATAGGTTAGCACCTTAACCAATTAAAACATAAAAAATATATGCCAAAAATAATTTCATAAATTCTAGAAATCAAAAATCAAAGTATAATAAGAATAAAAGGAAATTTCCAACATATGATAAAAAATACTTATCAGAGACCAAAAGCAAACATCATATTCAATGCTGAAATATTAATTGCATTCCAGATAAGGTAAGAAACAAGATGTTACAGTGAACATTGTCTTGGAGGGTTAATCAGTGCAATCAGAATATAAGTTATATAAATATTAGAAAAGGGACAAAATTATATTAATTTGAAAATGATTCAAGTGATTAACCAGTCCATTAAATGGAGGTGACTAAATGCAAAATAAACACACAAGTCAATAGTTTTAGTTTACACTAGCGATTACCAGTTTGAGGTTTAAATAATAATAAAAAAAAAATCTTATTCACGACAACGATTCCTAACTCCAAAATTCCTAGCAATAAATTTAATAAGTAAAGAACACACTTATATAAAGAGAACATAAAATGTAACTTAAGTATAAAATAAGATCTCAACCAATGGAGGAACATTTCATTGAGGGGAACATTTACCTGTGAAATGGATTGCCTTTCTGCAGCTGATGACAAAGTTTCACTTGGTAATAGTATTAATGCTTTCTCTAAAATTCTTCTTACTGTTGTCTTTCCTCCACCTGTTGGGCCCACTAACATCACACCAACACAAGCCTAAAAGAAAATTACAGACAGACAGTTTAATTCTGGCTTTCTAATGGTTCAGCTAAGCTGAGCTTGAAGGTTCTTATTTACAAAGACATCTCTATCTATATCTACAGATCATTCTTTCGGATTATTGTTCAGTCAATTGTAATCTGTGTTGTTTTTATCGACGAGGCTAATGTTAAAATTGCCAGAAATCTCCTAATTTTAAAGTTCAAAGAATAATTTCCAATTCTTGATATTTAACGATTTATCTCGCTTTCCAATTCTCCTTATGTCTTGTACCTTTCTCTACAACTGGCTTCTGTAATAACATCCTTCGGGGCTTTCCTCGTAGACGTTTTTTCTCTCTTTCGCGTTCTGATTGTCCTTTCCATGTCAGCCTTCCCTGAGTCATCTTTGTCCCTCTTTCTTCCATTGTCCCTATCTGATCTCATCAATCTAAATATCTTGAACTACATCTGAATTCTAATGACTCTCTAATGGATACTTTTTTCTCAGTCTTTGGTTCTAAGTGCCAGAGTGAAATTTCAATGGTCTGCTATATATTTTCATCGGGAGGTCTTATATTTCCAAAGTCAACGTCAACTAATCCGTATGTTCTTTTCGTACTTGTTCCTTCTCTTGTGCCTCTAATCTAGTTAATAAAACCACTATATACCAATCATACAAAGTAGAAAACTTGCCTGTTTTCATCTCATCTGGTACAAAACTTTGGCTTGATTCTACCTTCTTTCCATCCCGACCACAATTGCAGTACCTTGGTGTTCGGAACTGAATGCTTAGCCCACTGTCCCCGCCCCCCACCCAAATGCAAATGTTGAAGCAATGTGATGATTTGGGAGGTGGGGCCTTTGGAAGGTAATTAGGTTTAGATGGGGTCACGAGGGCAGGGCCCTATGATGGGAGTGGTGTCCTTATGAGAAGAGGAAGAAGGATCAGAGCTCGCTCGCTCTCTGCTCTGTGAAGGCACAGTGAGAAAGTAGTTGTCAAAAAGCCAGGAAGAGGGCTTTCGCCAGGAACCAACTCTGCCAGCACTTTGATCTTGGACTTCCCAGCCTCCAAAACTGTGAGAAATAAACGTCTAATAGTCCTATTCCATAACTGTCAAGGTGAGAGGGGTCCAAAAGCCCTGCTTGTCAAATGGAAATAGTATATTCAAGGACATAGCTAACCTGGCTTCAGTGGCGAGATGGCTTTACACGAAAGAGTGGCAGCCATTCCTCTGGGAGCAATCTTAGCGCTCACTTCACCTCCTAAAGCAGAGCTGCTGGCTCAGTGCAGCCCTTAGTTCAGAAAGATTCCCCTCGATGCCTTGGTCTGGTTTTCTGATGCTTCGGCTAAACTGAAACCTAAAGGTCCTTGGGGTTTAGCCTCAGCCGGCTGTGAAGAGCCAAGCGCAGACTTGTTCGCTCTGCTCACTGGGAAGAACTGTGACTCTTGGGCTTTGCCAACGGCCTATTTGTTTGGGCTGCCACTTGGAAAGCTAGACACACTCGAAGATTAAAGATAACCTCTTCGAGGCTGTGACTGTGGAAACTCATTACGGCTGCTGATCAAACCGAGTCACTCCAAAGCCCATGCTGAGGACCATCCTTCGATGAGATTACCCAGAACCAAGCCACCGACTGAGCCTGCCCTCCCCAGATTGCCATGATTGCTGTCCGGGTTCCACATCATACTGGGTGTGGCAACACGTTCACCATTACAGACCACACGAAGTAAAGAACTGTGTGTTTACGGTGCACGGGCTACTACTGCGTTCCAGACTCATGACTCCTGACAGAGGTTGACACAGCTGTCTCGCAGTGGGGGGAGCCACATCGCACAGGATGTGAATGACCCTCAAATACTCCTGGCAGATCCTGTGTCAGATCTTTAATCTGCTCTCTTGGGGCAATCAGGGTGCCTCACTGATACTGACATTACTTCAAGTTATGGGGCTGCTGTTCCAGTCGAACCCCTAACAGAATTACGTCTCTTGAAAATAGTTTGTGTCGCGTGTCGATATCTAGACCATTTGTAATCTGACAATGGTAAACCTTTTAGGTCAAGTCACCGAACAATGAGCTGATGGTCAAGTTATTTCATGAGCTTTCCACACTCTCTCCCATCCATAGGCATCTGGTATTATCGGGCACTGGAACAGCCTTCTCAAAAATTGACTGTAAAAGATTTGACTCTATATCCCTTTTTTTCTCTTTGTCTATACATCTTACCAAAGAAGTTTGGTTATTGGATGCAGGTGTCCCCCAAAAGGGATCACTTCCTTTCATCTGCTTCCTGGGTAATTCTCAGCATGGAAGAGATGGGATATTATATAGCCCTATTTTGAAAATTTGGGATTCAGTCCTGACCATTCCTGGACATGGAGCTTCTTTCTTTCTTTTAATGACAGCCCCAGGCCACCCTGATTGGTACACATGCCAAAGTGGGGCCTAGGGAATTCGAATTTAATTCTACTTCAACTACCTAGATTCTAAAGGATTTGTAAAAATAGGACACAAAAACACAAATCATGAAAAGATCAATAAATATTGCTGCAGCAGCAATGTCTCCTGCGCAGGTGAACGCCATAAATGTTTCTAAAAAGCCAAGATTCAGATATTTTATTTGCAATGCAGACAAGCCCTAAAACAGTATAATATAAAAATGCATAATGAAGTCTGTACATTTACTCAAGGAGAGACAAACAACCCCATTGGAAAACGAGAACATTTCCATAATCTGGCAATTCACAGAAAACACAAATGGCTGATAAACATATAAAAGAGTGTACAATTTTACTAGTAATTAGGGAAATGCGCAGTCTGATGTTTTTACTGTTCATTCGAAACAGGAAATTCGAAGAAGGTACAGCAATAGGACGAGGAACACCTTACACTGCATTTGTAAGATATTTTTACAGTTACGTATTAAGGGCTTAGAAGAAGATGAAAAAGATGAATTTGTTGACAGGTAAAGTGAGTGTCAAATACCAAAGCCTCTTTTATTATTGTGTTTTCCTCCTCGATCACATCTATTAAAACCCAAGAGCAAAGAATTGCTAACATGCCATTCTCCGCTTACCTGAAGTTGATCATAAAACTGTATAATTTTCTCTTTCTGAGCCGGCCATTGTTGTAAGCCCAAATGTTGTGTTGCAATAGATATTGCTTTCTGAAACAAAATAAAGACATTAACTTAAAATGCATCGTAAATTAAACTTGATACGTAATCCTACAAAATCTCTCTTAACTAGGTACCAAATGCTGTACTTTAAGACAGTAGTTCTTAATTTTTAATTTCACCAACCTGAGAATGAAAACTTACTTTTCACTCAAAATACAATACAATACGCCAGTAGCAAATTCCTAGATCCTTCCTACACTTAAGAAGTCATGCTTTAAGATGTATTTAAGAACTAGCTATTACCACAATACAATTGTCTAATTATCCTACACTTAAAGAAAATGCAGTGTAAAAGAGTCTACATCTTGGTGTAATTCTAATCACCATTAAGGAAGTTTTTCAATTTTGTAATAATTATCTTAATGTTTCAATGTTAAAAATACTCCGAGATGGCAGGTAAAATTTGCTAAATGGAAGACTTGATGTGGTTATACATTAAAACATCCAAGCTAGAGCCACTTTCTGGGATGTTTTAGGAGGAAGCCGTGCTTCCTCCTAAAGTGGTTTTTTCACCGTGGATACAACTGGTAACTATGTCAACGGGGAAAAAGCCGATTTATCCTTTTTCTCACCAACCTCTTGCATTCCTTGCATTCCTACAGTGGGGCGGTCAGGGAAGCAGCTGAAGGAGACACAGAAAACTCAGCAGGAGTGTACAGGCCGGGAAGAAAGCAGCTCTTGTGGCAAGGCTGACTGAAGGCAGGAAATCGGCTGAGAAAATGTTTTGAAAAGCGACCTCTTTTAAATGGAGTTATGAGACTGCCCACTTGAGGCCTGCGCGTCTAGCTGTTTTAGATGCGGAAGCCTGGGAATTCTTTGCCGTTAACACAAGCCTAGATACCTGCCTGCATACAAGCAGGAAGCCGCACAGGTGTGGCATGAGGATAGCACGGGATGCACAGAGCAACGGAATTGGAATAATTAAAGAGGAGATACTCAGACGGGTCGCCCCACCTGGCGAAGGGTCTTCACAAATTTCTTACTTTAGAACCTTTTGAAATAAAATGATAATCCTATTGTTAAGTATTTACGGCTGTATATGATGTTCCCTAGAGTCAACTGGATGACAAACTATGTATGTAGTTTGACACGGTTTCAGGAATTCTCAGTTCACCCTGGTCTGAGTTAATGGCCCCACACACTCTGGATATTGTTTGGAATAGAAATGTGAATGGAGTAACAGTCTCCACAGACAAAGAGGAATTCAAGCGGAAAAACGGTAGACAAGAAAAACAAGGACACTTCACGTAAAAGGGTACAATTCACAATGATCAATAACTGATATTTATGTACGAAACAACATAGTAATAACTATTAGCAGAAAGCATGACAGTAGACGTAAGTATACTAATAGGAGAAATGCATTTACTTCTCTAAGTCCAAGGTAAACTGAGTAAGTCAGCACCATAAAAAGGAGACTAAAAGGAGACCTAAAAAACATAACCGGTGAGCTAGAGAAAATGGTGTAGAGAGTTTAGCTAAGCTACTCCTTGGTACTGCTGCGTCAGCATCCATTCTGCTCAGCCAAACAGCCTGAGGGAGCCTTGAACTGACACCAGCCCCCAGTCAAGCGCACGTCCTGGATAACATGCTGGTGTAGTTCCGGATATACCCCCCGGAACTATATATCCCTTGTGATCAGTAGCCTGCCCTGCCTCCCAGGGCTTCCCTTGTGAGCTCCTGTGATAAGACCACTGTGGAATTTACCAAAACCCTGCTCTTTTTTGGTTTGGATTGATCAATCCGGCCTTAGCTTGGGAGCCCCAAAGTGCTCCATCCGCAGACTCTCATAAAGGCATGCGCCCCAGGTCCTGCCTCTCTCTCTCTGCCTGCACACTGCCTTCACCCTCCATATAGCTCCTCGGGGTATGCACCGTGTACTCCTCCAGGACCTGTGAGTAATAAACTTCTTTAATTTATTTCATTGAACTGTGGCTCACCATTGACGCCTTGTGTTCCCCTTAACAAAGTCATAATAAATGGAAATAAACTGCACCCTATATCTTGTATATGCAGTTGATAAGAGAATATACCTTCTTTTCATGTGCATATGGAATATTCACACACATATACATATATAGAATATACATATTCTATATCTTAGGCTATAGAAAATCCAAATTCTTAAGGATAAATGATGACAATATTCTCTGATCATAACACAGTAAGGCCATAGAGATTCATAACAAAACCAGAAAATACAAAGAAAGATCCCTTACTTGGAAATTAAACACATGAACAATCTGTCTTAAAGGAATCCTCAGGAAAAAAAGGGAGCAGTAACTATAGAATTTCTGGAAACAATTCATATGAAAACTCTACACATCTGAACTTATGGCAGACATAACTAAAGCAGTGCTTAGAGGAATTTTAGTAGTCTTATAAACTTATATTAGTAAAAAAAAATAGACATCTGATTAAAAAATTGAACAAAGAATAACAACACAAAACCCAGAGGAATAAAGAAAGATATGAAAAAATATCAATATGGATATTAAAGAGTTAAACATGATTAAATAAATAAGAGGCTGGTTCTTTAAGGAAAAAATAATAAACTGGATGAAATTATAAGTAATCTAATCAATGGAGAAATCCAAATAAAGAAAATAAGAAATGATTGGGAGAAAGAACGCAGAAACAAGAAACTAAAAGAATCATGAGATGGTGGTTTGTTCAAATTCATATTAACACATTTTAAAACTCGAATGAAATGAGAATACTGTCTAGTTTTACAAAATTGACCGTAGAAAAGATATAAACTCTAAACAGGCTAGAATCATGGAAGAGCTACCCAGTTTTAAAACTCGTGGTCTGGATGGTCTTCAAGAGAAAAATCTTCCAAACCTCCCGACCTAACCCAATGAATGGTCTTTTTCGTTGTCGTTCATTGCTTCACGTGTGCTCAAAAATAATATGTATTCTGTGCTCATCGGGTATAAAGTTATACACACAACCCATTAATTTTAAAGAACAAATAATGATAAAGCTGTTTAAACTATAGTTTCTAAAATAAATTTTAAAAAATGTTCATTTTAAAAGATGAGTAGGGTCCCAGGGAAAGAAATCAATACGTTTAATGGCCTGATACCTGATCAGGGCCTAGGAAGAGCCAGAAAACAGAGAGAAATTCCGGGTGGAAAACAGCATGGAGGAAGGAAAAAGGCTGGGATGTATCGGAAAGATAACCTGATCTGGCCAGACCGTGAAAGGCGCTATACTTCAAGATAACTAATGTGGCTCTTGTACGGCAGACATCACTGATTCAAAAATGGCTTTGTGGACTCGATCAAACACGTGTTAGGAAAGCAACTCTCGTGGCCACATATTACAATGCAGGTGGCAGGAAGCTCTGTCACAGTAACAAGAGACGTGGACAGCCTACCTGGACTAAGCAATCGCCGTAAGACTGTAGACATAAGAGAAAAAATACAGGGCTGTACAATTATAATACGTCATTTTAATGATCACAAAATATTTACATTTTAAAGTCTTTTTCCACAACTCTGATCTAATTTGATTTTCAAAGCGCCCCTTTAAAGTAGGAAGAGCAGTCATTATTTCTAGTTGAAAGATGAGAAAATTGAGAAATAAAATATGGAACAACAGCCTTCCTTGCCTAAAAGTACAGTTTATTCTCTTTTCAATGTATGCAATGAAGGCTCTTTTTTTTCCCTCCAAGGGGAAAACATATCTCCAAGTATTTTTATCCCCCAAATTATAACATGAAGAGAGTAATTCAGAAAGAACCGTAATATTTTTTAAGCCACATCTAGTTTCTTATCGTAATTGATCCTCCACATCTAAATCATTGGTGACAATTTTCAAAGTCCTTATTACCTCCAAGGCAACTTGATTTACTTTTGAGACGGTTGCTTCAAGAAAAGCATCTCCTATAATATTTTCAAAAACTGGAACATCTTCTGGAAGAAATTTTGGTATACTAGCTTCTCTTACAGCTTCAATAATGATCAGAGTTTCGTCGGCTTCAGAGATATTGCCACTTGTGTTACTTTATTGGTAGAAAACAAACATAAAAAACAAGTTAGCAGGTGTGCCTTGCTGACATTTAAGGCCATTAATATTCATTTTCAGAGGTGGCTATTCCAATATCCTTGCCTCCTCTCCCTCACTGCAAAGCAGCTATGTGGTTCGGATGAGGTTAATCTGGTCCCAGCTCCAGTGATGGGACCTGACTTTCTAGGACGGTCTGGGGAATGCCATTCCCCAGTCACTGATTCAGGGATGTGCGTTGCACCTGTAAGGTTTTTTTCAGCTGCAAATAACAGAAATGAATTCAGGTTAATATCGAATGAAAAACAACATGGCGATTTGTTAAAAATCACCAGGAGGGCCAGAGAACCAGGCTTGCTGGCTATGCAGCCGGGAACAATGGCCAAAATTATACTGCCGAACTGGTCGTATGAGGACTGACTGCCACCATAGTGCAGGGAGCAGTGCCTGCTGCACCAGTACCTCCGATGCTGCTGCCAGAAGTGCTCACTGCCCCTATTTCTGGTAACTGGTGCCACCCTCGCCAGAATGGACTCTGTATACCCCATTTCTTCTTTCACTAGCCTCAGGTTCAGATTCTAGGGTAACTGTGGCTGACTTGCCAAGGCTGTATGTCTGCGGCATAGTTGTTAGAAGGAAGTTTTGGAAAGCAAGAATGTGGCATAACCAATACTCATATAAAGGAATATAACCCCAGTTACGGTTATGGGTCATATGGACCAGTGACAACCAGGACCCGGTGATTCTGGGGGAGACAAATGATCTGTTCATTCAGGACTTCAATTTTAATGGTGTGGATAGCTCTAATTATTAAAAGCTATCTTGCCATCAAAAAGGAAGCCAGCCTAAAGATAAGCCAGTACAGGGAGGGCTGCAGTGCTGAGAATATCTGAGAAATAAAACTGAAATTCTGATTAAGTAATCATACCCTAACCCGCCTCTGGATTTTCTGATTGGGTGAAATAAAATAGTAAATTCCCTCTAAGCTTAAGCCAACTTAAGTTTTCTGTTAACTGTAACAAAAGCTTCCTGATATACTAAGTTATCACATAATATAACAACAATAATTCATGTATTAAACACTTCAGTACATATTTTTATATATTAAACATGTAATCAAAAGGGAAGAAAAGTAACGACATGAAGTATGATAGGATTTTAGAGCTGGGAAGGAAGGCAAATTTCCCTGTAAGTGTCCTCTCCTCTTGTCCACTGGTGCCTGAAATTCGTCAGGATGGTGAGGATTTTTAAGTCTTTGATCCATAATAAGAACAGCTAACAGCTAACATTTATTGAGTATTTTTCACTAGGTGCTGCGCTTTAAGTTATTATATTATATTAATCTTTCAGTGACCTAAGAGGTAGGAAGAGTAACACTCAGAAAAATGAAACAACTTGCCCGATGTCACACGGCTGGTGAGTGTCTGAACTGGGGTTCGGTGGGGTCTCTCTGACTTCAAAGCCCACACTTACAATCGCTCCACTGAAATGATCGGAGACCCTTACTGGGTCGGTATTACAGCAGTGGCTTACGTTTCTCTGTGAATGCATCTCCGAGTCTCTCTTCTCAAGATGTTTTGGTAGGGACATGGCAAGAGTCTGCCTGAAGTCATAGTGAGGGGGCCACATTAGAAGGGGAAAGGGTGCCAGACTTTACTGCTGGGGGTCTAGGGAGTAACCTTGACCCTTTTCACATTTTTTTTTTCCCCAAGACAGATCTTCCTTTACATGAGAGAATAATAAAAAGAGACTATAGGGTAAAAAATGAAAGCTCTAGATAAATGTCAACTATTGCGCTTCACAGATTCTGTGGTTTTTCACAAACTGGCGTCGAGCGAGGCTTTTTCAACAGCATTTCCTCGCTTCACGTCTCTGTGTCACATTTTGGTAATTCTCGCAATATTTTAAACTTCTTCATTATTATTATCGTTGTTATGGTGATCGATCATCAGTGACATTTGATGTTACTATTGTAATTGTTTTGGTGCACCACGAATGGCATCCATACGAGACAGTGAACTTGATGGACAAATGCTGTGTGTTCTGACTGCTCCGCTGACCAGCCATTCTCCCCTCTCTCCCTCCTCAGGCCTCCCTGTTCCCTGAGACACGACAATATTGAAATTAGACCAGTTAGTAACCCTGCGATGGCCTCTAAGTTTTCACGTGAAAGGAAGAGTTACACATCGCTTTAGATCAAAAGATAGAAATGATTGAATTTAGCAAGGAAGGTGTGCCGAAAGCTGAGCTAGGCCGAAAGCTAGGCCTCTTCCAGTGAGCCAAGCTGTGAAGTCAAAGCAGAAGTTCTTGAAGGAGATTAAAACCGTTACTCCAGTGAACACGCAAATGATAAGACTGTGAATCAGTCTTATTGCTGGTGTGGAGAAAGCTTTTTGTGGTCTGGACAGAAGATGAAACCAGCCACATTTCCTTAAGCCAAAGCCTAATCCAAAGCACGGATCTAACCCTCTTTAATACTACGAAGGCTGTAAGAGGTAAAGAAACGGCAGAGGAAAGGTCTGAAACTAGCAGGCTGTTGGTTCATGAGGTTTAAGGAAAGAAGCCGTCTCCATAACATTAAATTGCAAGGCGAAGCGGCAAGTGCTGATACAGAAGCTGCAGCAAGTTATCCAGAAGATCTAGCCAAGATAATTAATAGAGGCGGCTATACTAACCGACAGATTTTCAATGCAGATTAAGCAGCCTTATATTGGAAGAGAATGCCATCTAGGACTTTCATAGTTAGAGAGAAGTCAATGCCTGGCTTCAAAGCTACAAAGTACAGGCTACCTCTTCTGTTAGAGGCTAATAATACAGTTGGTGACTTTAAGTTAAAGCCAGTGGTCATTCGCCATTCTGAAAATCCTAGTGTCTTAAGAATTATGCTAAATCTACTCTGCCTATGCTTTATAAATGGAGCAACGAAGCCTGAATGACAGCACATCTGTCTATACCATGTTTTACTGAATATATTAAGCCCAGTGTTAAGATCTATTGCTCAGAAGAAAAAAGAAAAGATCCTTTTCTAAATATGACTGCTCATTGACAATGTACTTGGTCACCCAAGAGCTTGGGTGGCGATGGACAATGAGATCAATATTGTTTTCACGTCTGCTAACACACAGCCATTCTGCAGCCCATGGATCAAAGAGAAATTTCAACTTTCAGATCTTATTATTTAAGAAATAAATTTCATAAGGTTACAGATGCCAGTGACAGTGATTCCTCTGATGGATCTGGGCAAAGCAAATTGAACATCTTCTGAAAAGGATTCCTCTTTCTAGATGATGTTAAGAACATTCATTATTCATGGGCGGAGGTCATAATATCAACATTAACAAGAGCTTGGAAGAACGTGATTCCAACCCTCTTGGACGACTTTAAGGAATTCAGGACTTGAAGAAGTAACGGCGTATGTGGTGGAAACAGCAAGAGAACTAGAATTAAAAGTGGAGCCTGAAGTTGTGACTGAATTACTGCCATCTCATAATAAAATTTTAACAGATAAAGAATTGCTTTTTATGGATGAGCATGAAAAGTGGTTTCTTGAGATGGAATCTACTCCTGGCAAAGATGCTGTGAAGACTGTTGAAATGACAATGAAAGATTTAGAATATCGCGTAAACCTGGTTGCTAAAGCAGTGGCGGCGTTTGAGAGGACTGACTCCAATTTTGAAAGTTCTACTGTGGGTAAAATGCTACCCGGCGGCATCACATGCTACAGGTGGCTCTATGAAAGACGAGAGAACATGACATCAGGCAGCTGATACTTGCTACTATTCAACTTTTTAAAATTATTTAAAAATATTTACAGTTTTTAACAGACACTTACATACATGCGATTAATATTATATAGGCCATTCTGTAATCCATGCCTGCTCTTTTCTTAAGAAATAAAATACTATAGTAGAGCTAAAGCCTTATCCCTTGCTCGTTTCCCCTCCCAACATTTTGTACTTTTTACTACCTCTGTACGTAGCCATAAACAATCTACAACAGTTGTCTAAAATTTCATACAAACGGTATATTGATATACCCTTTTGTAACATATTCATGCTTTTTTTTTCATTTAGTTTTTTAATAGGTAACACACTGATAACAGCCCCAAACGAACTAATAATGAAAAAGAATGCCTGCTTTCCCTATAGCCTCACCCACAGAAGCTCCATCTAACGTTTCTATTTTTGCCCATCTGATAAATGAGAAACAATATTTCGGTGTAATTTTAGTAGGGATTTCTTTCATTATGAGTGGGGTCGAGCATTCTTTCATGTATTTAAAAGACTTTCATGTTTCTTTTTCTGAGAACTGTGTGTTGATGCTCCTTGCTCATTTTTCTATATGTCAACTTTAGGATCAGCTTGCCTAAAAACAAACAAGCAAGCAAGCAAACAAACAAACAACAAACAATACCTTTGGTATTTTTACTCGGATGCATTTCCATTCATAAATTAACGTTTAGACTATTTAAATCTTTATGATGTTAAGTCCTTTAAGATATTAAGTATGTATTAGTTCATTTATTCATGTTTTCATTTGTGTCTTTCAGTTGTGTTTTAATGTTTTCTTCACATGAGTTTTATACGTATCTCATATAAGTATATTCATACAGGTTTTACATTCTTCATTGAGTTACTGCTCTTCTCCGTGGGGTCTTTTATTCTAATACGTATTTTATTATGTAAAGATAAAGTATATTTTTTTGAATTTGAAGCATTTTTTTTCCTTCTTTCACATTCTTAATAATCTCTACCATATTTTACTGTGACACTCTGGGAACTTCTTATTTTATCTTACCATGACTTAAAATTTTACAAATTGTTTTCCCAGTGTTATATAACTCCCTTTGACCTAACAACTAAAAATTCAACTGACCATTTAAATTTCTGTTTCTTCTTTCCAGCCATTATTATAATTGTCTTCAGTGACCTCAGGCCAAAATCATAATGATCCTATCAAAAATTAAAATATTTGAATTATTAAGTTTCTGAAGAAAAAATGAATTAATTTGGCAATAAATGCAAAGAGTATACAGTTAAATCACAAATCAACTATGCTACGAAGAGAAACGGTAATGTGGATCGAAGAAACCCTCAATTTTGCCTCTAATGCTCTCACTTCTCTCTGAAACTGGAGCTCTTAAAAGTCTCTTTCTTAAAGGACAATGGATAACTATTAAAGGTATTAAAAACTATCACTATCTAAATTACATTTTCTCTGACATAGAGAGATGAATTGAAAAAAAATCTTGTAAAGAGGAACACTTTGAAAATAATGCGGTTAGCTGTCCTAACTATTTTGGGTTACAAACAAATACTCATTAAGCCGGCATATCGTGGAACAATAATTTTCAAATTGTGGTACTACTCAGATCAGCCACATCAGGAACACCTGAGATCTGGTTAGAACTATAAATTCTCTAACCCTACCCCAGACAATTAGAAAGCTGGTGGTAAGGTCCAAATATTTGTGTTTTAACGAGTCCTCCAAATTATTTTGATGCACGATAAAGTCTGAAAACCACTGCTCTAAATGTTAACTTCCTCATCTATAATTTAAAATATCAGATACTCAATCACTCTCCCCAAATCTTAGAGGAAAGGTGTGAAGCCTTGTCCGACTTTACCTATTACCTTACATCCAAATGGGGATATGGACTTGATGTGCTGTTGGGATTCTAAATTCATTATTTTCCCAGGTCATTCCTGGACCAATATCAGAAAAGTTTTATATAACTAATTACCTTTATTTGAGAAAAGCGGTTCATTACCTGTTGCGAGAGCTGTTTGCTAGCCAATTCGTAAGTGTTAACTAGCTTTCTGGAGAGTGATTTTGCAGATTTGAAACCAACTGAAAACAGGATTATTTCAGCAATCATTTGATAATGGGGAGTCATCATTGCCACTGGGCGAAATAGAGATTTTAAGTTATCTGGGAGTTCTACTCGACCTTCATTTCTTAAAGAGGAGAAGAAAAACAGACAAACAAAACACCGCTTTTCAGTTTTTAAATGAGGTACCACACAGTACAACTATACCCCCAAAACTCTATTGGCTTTCTATGTGATCTTTGTCTGAAAACAAGTTTCTAAGATAATTTCTATTGTACTTTTCATCTCGCAAAGCTTCTCAGTTTACGATCTTTTCTTCCTGTGCCTCCTCCTCTGATTCACCTCACAAGAGTTCCCTCTGATGTCCCGGACCAGGACCATCGTTAACATTCTAGAAACGCTATTTATGGAACCTGCCCAGGCTCCAGTCCTATAGTGACGATCGTCCTCTTCCTTCTGCTACTCTCATCAGCTTTTCTGTGTCCATTTTGTGACAAACTGCTGATCTTTTCCTTTCTCTCTGGCTATTCATGACGTGAAAACATCCCTTGTTCAGAAGTGTAATGCGAGATTGTCCATATGGATGAGAGAAGGGTTGTAGCTATTTATAAATGATGTGAGTAGTGGAGGGGTTCAGAGGGATGGTGGTGGAGGGTAAATGAGAGATATACGATGTCAGACAACGCCATCTATGGTTAAGATTCAAGAAAAGTATTTTGTCCCATGTCCACCCCTACTGTAGATTAACTGATACTTACTCATAATTAATGGTGACAAATACTGCACAAGACATGTTAATACGAATTTCTTTTCCTTCCAATACAAACCTACGAGACATTACAGTATTCGTCACTAGGAGAATTGTTTTCTCAAGGCCAAAGTATGTTAAAACTACAACTGAGGTGGGAACTTTTCTAAGGCCGTGTTACATTAAAATCCAAATAGAGTATGCTGGGACAAAACAATGGTAAGAGGAGAGAAAAAGCATATCTTAAGCCAAACTTGTGAGCCCTGCAGGGATTCCGATTTATTTGATCTTTTGTTCAATCAGAGCCAATGTTACGAGGGGCCTGAGGCTGGAAGGGACACATCTGAATGACATACACAGGAAAAAGAACCTGAGGGGACCCTTGGGACAAAGAACTCTGCCTGGATGACACAGTGAAACACGGAATGGCCACGCCATAGAGCTTCTGCTTCAGCGTGGAGCACAGCCTGCCCCTTATTCCCCAATTATACAATGTTGAGAACAATGTGATATAGAACCCTTCACATGGACACCAGTGACAGAGACAATGGAGAGAAACCATCGAGTGATTCCATGGACAGCTGACACCAGCAAGGGCGGTCAAACAGGGAAGGAGACATGAGTGGAACAGAACCAGAGGACAGAACTGTGGGAAACTCTGCAGAGGCTGAAGAACTGGTGGCATGTGGGTTACTGGGGCCCCCACTTCTACCCACAGACCTGTGAGGCCTCGTAACATTGGCTCTGATTGAACAAAATCCTCGAGAATACAGCTAGACATGAGGGTCCATTAGCTTGAGTTAGAAACATTAGATTGCAAAAGAAATATCAGAAATATCAAACTGGAATAGAAATTTTAAAGGCTACAAATCCAATTATGCCCGTAAAGTAAATCACCTGAGTTTCTGAATTTATCTGAAGAGAAAAAAGTTTTTGTTTGGATTCGTAAACGTTAGTAATTCTAACATACAAATACTGTTATTATAAGATTTTTCAATTAAAGTCTAATAATTCAGAGTAATGGGATTAAGAGGGAGTTTCAGGTGTGTGGCCAGTATAATTTTGTTTTTTTAAAAAAAAATATAGAATTCTAGGAAAAAACTTTGGTTTCTTCAAATGAAATATCATGAGATGAAAAGGTACCAAGAGAATCGAAACTCAAAATGAAATCAGAATATATTTGCATCATTGTCCCGGTAGTTCAGGAGGTTGTTCCAAGCTTGGGCAAGTTTGGATACCTCTGAGTTGGCACGAAAGTTAGTTATACATTTTTTCTATTATTTGCCAAACAAAAGAAACTTCTAGATAAGTGCCATCCCTCTTGGTCTGTGCTTAGAACCCTACCACCCGCACTTAAACACTGAGTGTAGAAAAAACACTTACTAATAATGAACTAAACAGTAAATGTAGATCAAATCTGCAGTCCAAAGGTATGAATGTATTCAACAAGTACCTGACCGAATAGCTGTCTTTTGCGGCCTTAATTGTCAGGATCTGTGAGGCAATCGCTGACAGAACTTGCACGTCAATTTGATTGAATTCATCAAAACAACACCATGCTCCTGACTGAACTAGTCCAAAGAAGAATTTTCCTATTATCTTAAAAAAAAAAAGAAAAAAAAATTACTAAAATTAAAACGTAGGTGAAATTTTTACTGGGACATTAATTTCTGCATGTTTTTCCCCAACCAAACACTGTTTTCATGTTGAAAGCTACTCAAACTCCTGCACGGTTCAACTACTCTCTGTCTCTCATAAAAGTCTAAACATGCAGTAGCAAACTTTCATGCTCACGGGGTTCATCAAGGTAGGGCCGCAGCTTATATTTTCACGGTTCTGCGTGCCCCTGGTTTGTAAATGCTGGCAGCTAAAACAAAACAACAAAACAAACAAAAACCGTCGTCAGGCCAAACGGCCAAACAGGGCAGTTGTGGACTGAATACTGGCTGAGAAACACCGGAACTCAATGAGGAGCGTTAGTTAGGTGTGGGAGGGAAGGGAGAGGGGATGAGAGAGCGAGAAAGAGCCCCTCAGACCCCAGAACAGAAACTGGCTCCTCCCTCTGGCTGCAGGAATCAGAATTTGTCTTTATTTAAAATTCTGATATTTTGTTTATCATGGTTTTTTTTTTTTTTTGGCATTAATTTTGATTCTAAAATAATATTGCATTAAAAGTATTATTTATCTCGATTGCTAGGTTTTTTGGTTCCCCTCAAGTTTTGCTCAGCAGGCCAGAGCCCCACTCGCCACACCGGACCTCTAGTCCACTGTGCCCTACTGGAAAGTAGTTTCCTTTCAGAGAAAAAAAGGCGAGTTTTAGGAATAATAATTTAATCAGCGTATTTATGTTCATTGATTTTTTAATGTGCTAAATAAGCACAAATTAGACATGCAGGATCTCTGAGATAACGTGCTTTGAATTGCAAATAAAATGACAGCAATCAAATGTAGAAGACTGGGACTCGACGTACAAAACAAAATAAAGTGGAGGGTTTTGAAACCGAGTAAATTTGTGACAGGCACTGAGGTACATGAAATTTTAATAAATATTTCAGATTGTTTTGAGATATGTCTTAGGTTATGTGCAACCACAACAAAATAAGGCTGACATATGAAAGTGTAATCATCTATACATACTGACTCAAATTTTTGTGTTAATCGCAATAGACTCATTGTTCCTAATGGACCTTTTTAGTGAATTTAAGTATAGAGTTTGAACTTATAAATTTATATGAATAAAGTAGTACTCTTAATTTTTTTTATATATTCAGGTTCCACATTAGATTTTGTTTAGAAAGATATTCTGTCAAGAAATTTGAAAACCAGTCTTAAGAAGTAGTTCAATCAAATAAAAGCAAATTATATAATGTTTGAAGTTTATATTACATTCTAAGTTTCTATTCTATTATTTTAAAATAATTAATAGCATTTACAGTTCTATTAATACTTAATGTCTCTCTAAGACATTTTGTTTATTCTTTCAAACCTCAATGAATTTTTCTTTTATGTGTGCAATATTCTGAGTACATACAAATAATCTTTACCTTATAATCCAAATCCTCAAAACAGTTAAATACCACGCAATGTTTGCCTAAGGACTGGGAAACAAAAATATTATTTTATTATATTTCTTGAATTATGACACAAAATATTAATGTTAAACTTCTAGAGTAATAAAATATCTTTATTCTTTTGAGGAAAGTTTTGCAATTTAAGATGAATTACATGCCAAATATAGAAATTCAAAAAACAATATAGTAGAAATGCAAATATACAGTTATGGTTCAGTTTATTTGTACATGGAACATTAAGGTTGTTTTTAAAAACATCAATGAATAAAAACAAAAACCGAGAAGAAAAAACATTTAGTGGTGTCATAAACTGTATCCTTTGCTTTCATCAGTTACTTCTGTCTGCCGGTCTGTCTGTCTGTCTGTCTGTCTGTCTGTCTCTCTCTCTCTGTCACACACACACACACACATGCACACACACACACACACACACACTCTCAGCTATTAATCACAAAGACTAGGTGAAAGTCTGTGTATGAGGCTCAGAATACGGGAAGGGGAAGGGGGAGGGAGACGAAACTACCACTCATCTGTCAGTCGGTTAGTATAGTGGTATCTAAGTAAATACAAAGCGTATGTTGGCTTCACTGAGATCCCAAGTCCCAGCACGTAACAGGCATTCCAAAATTAATTTATGAATTGTACGAATTAATAAATGTGCTAGTTATACGTTATGAACATCCTAACAGCACAAATGGTGTAAATTTCAGGTACCGTTAAAGCTGGCGTGACTTAAAAAAAAGTTTTTCTTCTGAATATAAAACCACTTACTTTTGCTAGGTCTTTGACACTCTCGGTTTTCCCGGTACCCGCTGGACCACAGGGGCAGCCTCCTAGATTCAAGTGCAGCGCTCCAGTGAGAGTCAGCCAGCATCTGTTAGTGAGAGGCGTGATAACCAGTCGTGGGGTACAGCCCAAGTACTCGTAGCCATAAGTGAAACTGGCATTTCCTTGAGATACGTAGCACAACTTCTGTTTTTCATTCCATTTATATTGCAGATGTCTGAAAACAATATTTTAAATGCTCATATTATTGGGGCAAAATTACTTTTAGTTTTTTTTTTTTTTCAAATGCGGTTTACACCTTTTTACTTTGTGCATCCATCAACAAATTATTGTATTTTTATTGTCACTACTTTTGTTTTTTCACCGTATTAATAGTTGTACTAAGAAATATAACTATTTATAAGTGATTTACCCGCCACCATTACAACATTACAGACTTCCGTATTTAACGATATATTTATTTTATCAGTGACATTTATAGTTTTATGTTTTCTTGTTACCAATTCGCATCCTTTTGTTTCAGCCTGAAGAAAACCCTTTAACGTTTCTTGTCAAGCTAGGCTAGTGGTGATAAATTTTTTCAGTTTTTGCTTGTCTGGAAAACTCTATCTCTTATTCAATTATGAAGGACAGTTCTGCCAAGTAGAGTGGCTTGTTTGGCAGTTTTTTCTTTCCGTACTTTGTATGTATCATGCCTTTAGGGCCTGCCTCATGGCAAAGTTTCTGCCGAAAAATCTGCCGAATGTCTTATGGGGGTTCCCTCGTACATAACAAGTCGTTTTTCTCTCTCTGCTTTTAAGGTTCTCTCCCTGTCTTTCCCATTTGACAATTTAAACGTAACGTGCCTTGGCGTGGATCTTTTTACATTCATCTTATTTGGAACTCTGAACTTCCTAGATGTGGATGTATCTTTCTCCATGTTAGAGGAGTTTTCAGCCATTATTTCTTTGAATAAACTTTCTCCAAACCGCCCCCCGCCCCGGGCACTATTTTCTTCGTCTTCCTCTTTTGGATCCCCTATGATATGAATATTCATCCACCTGATGGTGTTCTATCATCACTCCTTTCTATTCCTTTTCTTTTTGCAACTCTGATTGAACTCACTGCTCTGTCTGTTGATTGTTTATTCTACTTCATCTAGTCGGCTGTTGATCCCCAGCAATTATTTTATGATTCGGGTCTTAAATCGTTATTTAAATAGAATGTCAATTTCCAGAGCTTTAGTCTATTATTCTTCCTTTACAACAGAGGTTCCCAAACTTCCTTGGTTTACTATACCTGTAGTATGTCAGTGATTTTTCATGATTACTTTAGGCTGAAAGAAATATCTCCTAGTATCTTTTATTAATGTTTCGATCTAAAGAAGTTTAATAAATATTTTTATCTTCATGAAATAGTAGCTTGTCTAAAAAAAATTACACAAATACATTGAAGAAAAACATTTTCGTTTCATTCTTAAATAACCAGAGTTACTCATGGGATGTGTGTGCCTGTTGTGCACAGCGCAACTTCTCAGATCTTGGAATCAGGTTGAATACAACCGATCTTGTTTCCTGTACGATGTTAGTTTTCATTCGATGCTTCCTCTCTATCAGGGCGACAGTCAAAAACCCAGCTTTACGATGATAAGAAGTCACTGAAAGGTTGCGGCGTGATCTAAAGTTAAAATTGTGAATTACCTGACGCTCCCAGTTTGCTTGGTGTCTGACAGATGTGTATCCCTGTGAGTCCCTCAAAAATCTAAAATATTTTGCAGCGCCCTGTGAGGTCCCTGGGGGTGGCCTTGGCATACAGTTTGGGAACTGTCGCCCTGGAATCACCACACACTCAAATAGTCTTATTAGAATTTTCTTTTTTTTTTTTAGTTTACTTTTCTATATGTGCTCTTCTACTTTTCATTTTCACTTTCAAAGAGAGTTCATAGAAAGTAATGACGACACACTAAACTTTTTGTAGGGCGATGGTTTATAAACAGGGCACATTTCTTTGGCAGTTAAGAATGTATACATTTGTACTTTTACAGTAAAACAAATGTGAATATATATCGAATATGAAATAGTCAGGTAGAATGTACCTGCGTGGTTTCAGCCAAATATGGAAGCTGCTTTCTACTCCGTTTTCCCTAGAGTTTAAAGGAAATGGTCATATCTAAAATCAAGAAATGTATGCTAATGTAGAATTTCTTAAAAATTAGCTTTTCTTGAGAATCAATGACTTTATGCGGGCAGGACAGTTGTTATTCTATAAACAGAGGAAACCTTAGAAAAAAATTCAGAAGTTTGAAACTTCATTTATTATACTTATTATCTACAATAAACTTCATTTGTTATAGGAATCTTATACTTCATCTCTTCTCAAATAGAGACTGAGTGGCTCTATTTTTCTATAGTTTCCTACTTGGACATGAAGTACTACAGATGTACAAATACACAGTAATTGACTCTAGGTAGGTGGAAGGGGATTCTGAGTTAGAGAATTGGCTGGAAATGTTCTCTGTTTCCAGAACTGACAGCACACATTGGAAAGAAGGGGCTTAAGGTAGAGCTTTGCTCTCTACCCATTGAAAAACTGCCCTCTGGCTGAATAGCGAAAGGGAAAATGCAACTATCTCTGAGAAGACAGTCAGCCCAGGAAGGTAAAGCAGAAAGAAGTTACAAAGAAGATGAGAGAAAGAAGAAAGCACTGGAATATGGTGCTCGAACTGGCACGATCCGCTTAGAATTTCTATAAATCCTAGAAAATTAAAGTTCAGATTTGACAAAGTTTACGATAGAGAATTAATGTACGCAGAGAGGGTAAGTGAGAAAGTATTTTATGGAGAGTAACAATTGACATCTACCTACCTTGTCCACTCGAAATCCTCTGCATTGAAAATATTTTTAAGTAGTAAATCTCTCACTATATCTCTGCAGTGGACACAGAGGGAAAGCAATGCCCCAAGGACAGTTTTCGTTCGCGAGTTATTCGTGTCCAGCCCTACCATCTCTGCAACCTCTTCTAGACGGCGTATCGTATCGGCATGGACTTTTTCCAACTGTTCTCTTGGATGAGAACTCACAAAACTTTTGACACAATCGTTATAAAACATGATCTGGCTCTGAAAAAGTGAGATATAAACATGATCATCGAAGCATCAATTTTGTAAATGAAAACAGATGTTTTCCCGAAGTATACGTAGTGTGTGTACGTGTGTGAGTGCGTTTGTGTGTGTGTGAAAGAGAGAGCTTACAAATTTGTATGTATTTGAGAGTTAGAGATTAAATTCGGATTGATGCTTGTGGGGGCTTTATTCGTTAATAAGTGGAAATATATTTATCAGCAATATTTCTACTTCGTACATGTTGTATACTTAACGCACCATCACTAGGCTAAGTAATAACTTAGGGACAGTCATAACGGTAGAAAACTCCAAGATGAAATCAGTACTGTTTCCTCAGTTGAAGTCAGAAGTACTCTCTCTAGAATATATTAAGTCTATAATCATAGTTTTCAGGTACTTTATGTAACTTGTTATTTGATCTATCTCTTAAAGTTAATGGAGGGGGGGATGCCAAGAGGCTTGTAGGTTATCTGAGTGGGCCCAATGTAATCACATGGACCCCTAAAATTGGAGACCTTTTTCTGCCTGTTAGCAGACGGAGATATGACTATAGAGAATGGTCAGAGAGATGCAACACAGCTAGCTTCGAAGATAATGGAAGCCAAGCCAAGAAACACCAGTGGCCTCCAGAAGCTGGAAAAGACAAGGAAACGGTGTCTTCCCAAGAGGCCCCAGAAAGGACCGCAGCCCTGCTGACACCCTGATTTTAGGCTCGTGATACTGCGTTGGCCTCCTAACCTAGCAAACGTTAAGATACTAAATTGCGTTGTTTTAAGTAACGAGGTTTGTAGTAACTTTTTAATGACAGCAGTAGAAAAATAATAGTGTAATACGGTGATGTCTTTAGGAAAGTAAGATTTTCATTCGACATTATTATGAAAAATTTCAAACTATGGAAAAGTTGAAGGAATTATAAAATGAATACACATATACCCATCACTTGTATTCTACAATTAACTTTTTGCTATATATACTTTATCACATATCTATCTATCCGTCTGTCTATCTTATTTCTTAATGCATTTCAAATAAGCTACACATACCAATACGCTTCGTAATGACTTAATTCTAAACCTCTGCTTTTTCGGCAGGGTGTTTGTGTTTGTACAGTTAAGTACTTACACAGCAAAGCAGCATGTACTTACCACAACGAGCACCACTTGTCCTGGGTGAGACACCGCCCACAGAGAAAAAGTTTGGTGGTTCCAGTCTTCAACTCCTTGGCTTACAAATCTAAAAAATAAAAAATTATTTATATTATTTATACCTCATCATTGATTGTGGCCATTTAATGATCTGGCATGACAGTATCACAGGGGAACTTATCTTTAGGATCTCCGATTTTTTTGTTGTCCTAATTTAGGTATATGTATGGGACCAAATAGCATTAATAGAGCCTTGATTTGCGCATAATGCATATTCTTTAAATTCCTTTTAAATATCATCTGCACTTTTCCGATGATGCTATTGAATCTCTGGGATGGAAAAAACTATATTAAACTAGGAGATGATATGTGTTAGCTTGGAATGGTAAAATCAGTATTTAAAATAATTTCTACAATATTGAGTACTAAGCTGAAACCGCCAGATAAATTTTAATGATAAAGTCCTGCATTTAGCTTTAAAAATTATAATGGAGAAAACAGGATTTATGAAAAATATTCAGACATTTTTATTTAAGACCAAATTAATGTGTGTCAACTGTATACGTTTTAATATCATTTTGGTGGCTTTTTTTCATACAGAAGTTGTAAGCATCTGTATAGGCAAATCGATCAACCTTTCCCTTTACATTGTATCACTGATATGTTTTAGAAATTCTGAACACTAAATTTCCTTTATTTTCCTCTAATATGTAAATGGCTTCTTTTTTTTAACTTATCAATCTGAAATTTATTTAGAATTTATTTGAATATTTAAAGCAAATTTCGATTCTTTCCATTTTTGCTGTAGTTGCAAATGCTATCTATCTTCTTTATCATTGCCACTGAGAATAAATGTTTATAATAATGTTTTATATATTTGAAATCAGTATCAGTGAGAAATGTATCTTCATCAATTAAAATGACCTTTTATTTAATGCATTTCTTTTGTTGTTGTTGCTGTACCATAAAATATCTTTACTACTTTCATTTCATAACTTTTTTATTTCCTTGTTTCATCTCTCAAAACAATATATAGTTACATTTCTCTTGACAGAATCTTTAGATCGGTTACTTAAGATTTTATTCTACACTTACATTAATATTTATGAACTTTATTTTGGGCTTTGTTATTTAGTTCTTTGCTATTTTGATCCTTATTCTTTTTCTGTTTATATTCATACAAATGCACACATCCACACAAGGACACTATATATTTTTTACTTCCTTCAGGGTTTGGGAAATATTTATTCTGATTTTGTATAGTTTATATCAGGAGAGAGTGCATCAAGATTTGTTTTCATCCTGAACCATATTCCTTCAAATGATAGAAATATATGAATATATATATGTATATATATGGAATTAGAAAATAAGAAAGTGTGTGCCAGGGCATCAAAAACTTGAAAAATTTCTATCAGATGGAAAGCAAATTGGGATGGAATTATAGAGCAGAGAAACCAAAGAGCACTCCTATCTACTTTCACAGACAAAGAGGGAGCACGGGTAGGCCTTGAGGATAATTAGGAGAGCTTTCTGATAGGAAAACCAGAGTGCCTCTGCTTCTCCCTACATCCTCTGCCCCACACGGAGCACTGAAAGCCATTCAGATGGAAAATTCAGAGAAGGGTCCAGTGAGGTCTCCTGGCTGGAATGTCTGGGGCTACAGAGAGAAGTAGAGCAGGGCCAGGAATGACTCCATGTACCCTGAAGCACTACAAGAAAGAAAGGGAGGGAGGGAAGTAGAGAGAGAAGAAGGAAGGAAACAAAGGAAGTCCACCCTGGTATTTCTCCGTAAGAAGTGGGATGTTCGAAACAGCGCTGGCACCGGAGAAGCAGTGATGTGTCACAGGTGGTTTGTAACCTCCGGGAGAAGCGGAGAGGGATCTCTACGCGCGAACAGGAAAGCTACTCATGGACCAAGTCCTGCACGCTCCCACCTGCTCAGTGGCAATCCCGGAGGTAGGCTGCTGTCATCGGAAACTCAACCTTATTTACAGAAGAGGGAATCCCCAGTACAAATATGAACAGACAATCAAGAGTGACCGACGCTCTAGGAAAACTAATACCATGAAAAAGAGCAGAAATCCGCACCGACAGAAAAAGTAAAACGAGGGAGCCACGTTAACGAGGGAGAGCGAAAAAATCCTGAAAACAGTGACTTTACTCCATCAATTCTGAGACACAATTTAACCTCTCTGAAACTAGATGCACCTTACGGCTGATGGTGTCTGATGGCCCCTCAGCCAGGGAAAAGACGTTGACTTAGGACTATGAAAATCTTCAGTCGACACTTCCTGATAAGATAAAATACTGCCAAAGTTGTGTTAAATTTGATGACATAAAAATATATCTCCAAACAGAATAGTGCAAGTTTGTACCCAGAGGCCAGGAAAAGGCTTCTAGGTAAAAGAAACTACTTTTGAATATTGAATAATGTGTTATTATTACCATTTTGGCTGAATTGCATAATGACCATTTGTGAAAATAAAAATGATTTTCCCCAAAACCCAGTGTAGAGGGGCAGATCCTGCTTTGTTCTGTCCACCAATCTTAAACTATTAAATCCTGATCGTTACCCAATCTTGATCAAACACCCACATTGAAAGACCTGCCTTAAACCGACTTCAAAATCCCAGTAAATATTCCAATCGTATGCTCCCTCCTCTGAGGCACTCGCCCTTACTCACTAAACTCAGCTTTGTCTTATAAACAGATTATCTGGTGATATTTGGGGGAGCTAGTGTTCAATAAGTTGAATTTGAATTTGGAATTAATTCTATTCTCAGCCGAACTAGCATACAAATATGAGGGCAAAATAAAAATATTGGCCACCCACCGATGCTTCCTGGAAAAATTACTTGCAGATGTATCCAGCAAAATGAAAGTGATTTTTAAAATGTGAGACCTATAAAAACAGTAATGAACAAAACCCAAATAACCCAAAAAACTACTAAGCGTAGATAGTTGTTGATCCGTAATAAATACAGCGATTCGGAATAACATCCTAAATGATTATGACATGAAAGAGGTGATGGGAGGGGATTTTGATGTGATACATGTTCTTTCGGGATAAGCTGGAAATGTTTTATTAAGTGTGTTAAAATTTTAAAAGTAGTCACAAGATCAAAGAAAATGTTTATAACTTTGGCAGAGCTACACCAAAAGAGGTGAAGAAACTCAATCTTAACGACGCTGAGTGACAAACAAAAACAACAACAAAAAACCCCAAAGCCCATTTGTTAGAAAACATACAGAACAATGGTAGGCATGAGTCCAAATGTGAGCGTCATCAAAATAAATGCTGAAAGGCCGTGTTATCAGTCGGCAGGAGACAGCACATTCAAAGGGTTAGTGGGCGAGAGCTCAAGACGAAGGCAGGGTTAAGGGAGCCGACAGGGATGGCGAACACCAGCGTGTAGCAACAGGGGGCAGTGATACCGCCCCAAGGCCCAAAGGGGCAAGGGGAGCAGCGTCACTGAACCCGGTGACGGCTGGAGGTGTTGGAAAGGTGCCCCCTGTCAAGAGCTGTGGCTTCGGGTAAAGGAGCACAGGTTCTGCTAAAACCAGCGAGGCAGAAACGAAGCCTCACATTTGCCCCACGCAACTGGAAGCTACGAGGCGAAGGAATCAGGTTACCCCGTCGGCGGGCATGAGCACCCCGCATATACACCACACGGAAAAGGGCACAGAACGACCTTCGGGGCACACAGACTAACCGGCACTGACCGCAAACACAGAGATCTTGGTAAACGTCCAACAAAATAGAAGCAAAAATTAACGTCTATTTTTTATATTTGACTCAAGAAACGTTAACAGGACACAGAAATATTAAAAATAACATTGTGATATCATGTTCTAATTATTTCCTGATGGTTATAGAAAGGCTATTGGTCTTGAAGTTTTAAAATCTGTATTTATTAATACTCTCCTGAATGCCAACACAAGGTTTCTAGGCATGGAAACTGGTATGATATGTTAGTTATTAATGTTAAACAAATAGCATTTAATAAAAAATATAGACTGGTATAAGTACTGATGTTTTGACGAAAGGTATACTCTACTAAGGTTTCTGTATAACAATATAGCATCAAAGTATATGATGTTAGAAATAAGGGTTCGAAATAAAAAAAGAAATTGACAAATTCACAAAAAAGTAGGAAATGTCTATATAGTTTCCTATAAATAAAGTAGACCAAAAAATGAATGAGAAAATCAAGGAAAGTTCACATAAGGAAATCTATTAACATAATTCAGGATAGCCACGAATTGAAGGTGAAACTGTATATGAGTTTCTCAATAGATTCAGAAAAATCATTTAATGCACTTAAACATCCTTTATTAAAAACTTTGCAAACTAGGAATAGAATAAAACTCTGCTTTGACAAGGGGTGTATTCCAGAAACCTAAGCATCATAACAAATGGTGAAACATTAGAAGCTTTCGCAATAAAATTAGGGACAAAAGAAGGATGCTCACTGTAACTTCTTTTTAAAAATGTACAAAATTTGTCAACCTAAACAACATGAAAAGAGAATGATGTTTTTTAAAGAATTGTAAAAAATCCCAGAGCGGTCATGGAACATCTGTCTCTAAAATGCCCAGATGCACTTTTGAGGGTTCCTTGCCTACAGAAGCAACTGCCTCACATATAAGTACATCTTGTACTTATCACATCACCCCAAGTGTAAGGATTGGAGCAAAGGAAAGCCACCATGGTTACTCATGTAAACAAAAAATAATCTGCCCTAGAAACCTTGTGTTGGCATTCAGGAGAGTATTAATAAATACAGATTTTAAAACTTCAAGACCCATAGCCTTTCTGTAACCATCAGTAAATAATGAGAAATGTAAATGACTATTCTAGTCAAATTAGATTTAAAAGTTCACATTCTGAGGCAGGTTCTTTCTTCACTCTAAACAAATAGCAATGATAGATTAAAATATAAGTAGGAGAACATTAAAAAGACAGTAATGAATTCCCGGAAGCAGAAGTGGGACAGAAACGCGAGGCAGTGAAGTGGGCGGGGACTGGAGGCTTACTGGGCACTTGGTCTTTTAAAGCAGGCAGATCAGCCGGTTTTCAGATACGTCTGAATCACGCAGCACACAAAAACGCAATATTGTCCATGGTTACACGCTCGACCTGACAGTTACGCTGTAACAATGATCATTTTGCCATCGCGTGTTATCAAAACCCATGCCATGAAGGACTTTTACTTCATATATTTCTGTGGATACTTACCGCTTAGATTAGTAGAAAACCAAGTTAAAAATATATGTATATGTACATAAAAATTTTAGGATTTGAACATTGTACTTACTTTGTCAGCATATCAAACATGCTTTTCTCTACATTTACCAGCCACTGTTCTACAGCACTTCTTACGCGAATTTTCCTATAATTTTTCAAAAATAATAGATGAAGAATTATTTTTATTAATGTTTCATTCCTTTGATCAACCTGTAGACTACATTTTCTACACCTAACATTCATGGACCAAAGAACTATAATTCTGTGATATCTTTTGGTTTTCCGAGATCTTAATGGAAAAAACTATGCAGAAAACATATCACCTAGCTTTAGGAAATTCCGACATCAAAACTATGAATTTACAAAATTAAGAGTTTCCATTAAATATGAATTTACAAAATAGATAAATTATATTACAAAACTTTTTTTTAAAATTATTATTATTTCTCATTGGATCTTTGAAATAGTAAGCCTAGGTGAGGATCGAGTTAAGAGAAGGAGTGGTACAGCATTTTTTAAATTCATTCACATCAGGAGCTACATTCCAAAAATGAGGAAGCCCATGCCAGGCTGGCGAACTAGACCAGTGTAATGGGAGGCCCTAGCTGGCAGCCATTCCTGACAAGACCGGTCAGTTGGAGCAACAGCGGAAGTAGCACCTATAACCCGAAGCGAATAGCAAATTTCCTTCCTATCAATGTTTAAATAATAAACCTCGTGTTGGCTTTCAGGATAATATTAATATAGATATAAAATTCTGCATGAGTACATTATCTTTGAAGAAATGGTTTACTTAGCAAATTTCCATGAAATATCAGAAATTTCCAAGCAGAGGTTTTACATAAAGTTTTACAAGGTCTAAATGCTTAGTTTGTAACATAAACATTGTACTTTGGCAGCACGAGAGTCTCCCCTTCCGCAGATATGAGCATTATTACGGTAGGAGGGCCGATTTCTTCTTTCCATATCAATAATTGTTTTATATTTTCAAAACATTTCACAAGATGAGGCTGTGGACCAGAAACAGATGTCAATAACTTTCTGTCAATAACAGTCTGACTTGGTTGGGAAATAATATTGCTGAGTGAAGAATATTACCTGTACAGACTCAGGATTTCTGCTCTCCGCTAGAATGTCAAGAAGTTCAGCATTGCTAAGAAAGTAAAATCTTGGAAAAATCGTTCTTTTAATTTCCAGGTAGTCCTGTCCAGAACCAAAAGAAGTGCAATTCAGAATACGTTGAATCGTGATATGAATCACATCCTACATTTACATGCAAAAGCCACAATATTAAAGTTGCAGTATACACAGCAGCATCAGTCAAAATAACAGCCCATGCTCAGCGAAAGCTACACTTAAATTGCTAAAAGGAACTTTTATTTTTTTTTTAGGCAAGGCGACCCTTGGTTGACCTCACAGATTGCAAGGACCTTGTCAGCTTACAAGCCCTTATTTTTTAAGCCTACAGCACCTGGTGTTCCTAGGTGGTCTCCCATCCAAGTACTAACCAGGCACAACCCTGCTTAGCTTCTGAGATCAGACGGGATTGGGCTTGTTCAGGGTGGCATGGCCGTAGACTAAAAGAGACTTTTAATAAAAGAAAAGCTAAAACAAATGAAAATCAAAACAAAAAATAAAGACAAAAGATCCCATCCGCGCACACACATGTATGCACAGACACACACGTTATTGTATTATTGATCATTAATAAAACACTGTATTTTGGCATAATTTACCTGCTCTCTCTGCTCCCAAATTTCTGTTCTTTTTATTTCCCTATCCTCTTCGACAATGAGTTGCCATTTCAGCAGGTCACCTCACATTCTACTGGACAGAGAATTCCTGTATTTCACCCCTCCCCACAACTTAGCTGCATTCATACCGGTTTTAACTCTTGTTCTTCTTTTCAGAAGAGATGCCTACCCACTTATGCCAGGTTAAGCTATTCTTGCTTTATTTATTATTTTCCTGTATCTTCAATCTCTCCTTCGCAATAGGCTTCCCTCTTGAATTTCATTAAAAATATAAGAAACCCTCTCTCTCCCTTTGTTCTTCTCTAGCTACTGTCTACTTACCCACCTTCTCTTTGCAAAGTTCTTGAAAACGGAGTCTATAAACTCAGAACCTTTACTTACTCATCTCTCAATTATCCTCACGCTCTGCCATTCATGTACGTGATACTTCCACAGCTGTTGACTTCTGGGATTTCATTCTGTTTTTCTTCATCTCTTAGCCTCTTATCGTTTGCCTTCGAGATCTCTCTTCACCCCCCACACTTTAATGGTGGCATCTCTCGAGTTCCATTCTCATCACTCTTCCTACCCATTTGCTTTTCTACTTGATACATACCCAACCTGCTCTTTCACTCAGACCACTTCCCTCTGCCCCCAATCTACAGATTCAACTGCCAATTGAAGATGTTCACTTGATCATCTCATAAGTACTAGAATTTATTCAATAGATATGAAACTTCTTCCCATGCGAGCCTCCTCCTCTTCTACTTCCTGTCTCTGGAGTGTGATCAGCTTTCACTTTGTTGGTCAAGCCAGAAATCTAGGCAGAATCCTGGCCCTTTTTCTTTTGTCCTCTGTTTACCTATTTGAAGCTCCTGGTGCCACCTTCTTTCATCCTCATCATGGTCTTATTTTCGTCCCCCGGTATTTCTAGTCTTTTAACTAGTTTCTTTGTATTTATTCTCACTGCCCCCAATATACTCTATGCTTCCTTCTGGGGAGATATTTCTAAATTAAATAATTTCACTCTCCTGTTTAAGATCCTTCAGTGGCTACACAATAAAGTCAAAATTCATCGTGATATTTAAGGCCTTTCCTTATCTGTCTCCTGCTTACCTGGAGAATCTCATCTCTCAACGCTTTCCTATGTGCAATCCATGTTCCATGGTATCGCCTCGTTTTCAACTCCAGAATGTGCCATACTTGCTGACAGTTCCACATCTGTACTTCCTTTGCCCAGGATGCTCTTCCCACCCACCCACCCACACCCGGACTCTTTTACCTG
>NW_006439191.1:87378-88532 GCF_000325575.1 Pteropus alecto
AGAGAAAAGCTTTCATAATTTCACTTAGTTTGTTCGCTTAGTTTTCCATTTCTTTATTCAATGCATACCACAGTCCAACCTCTGTACCAAAGTATTAGAACATTAGTATACAATGGTAAACAAAGCAGACAAAATCCCTCCTCTTACTGAGCACGCAGTGGAGACAGAAATTAACAAAATAAAGCAGATAAATATGTAATTAAAAAATGGAATCTGTGCTATAAAGGAAAAAAATAGGGCAGGAAAAATAACAGAGGTTACACAATTTAGATCATAGGATAAGAGAGGACTTCTCTGAGGAGACGTTTCAACTAAAACCTTAAAGATGGTGTATGTCCCACCAGGTAAGAGACAGGCAGGCAGAGTGGTGAATAGATAATTTTAGGAGAAGGAAAGACATGGACAAAGATCCTTAGGAGGAAGAAAGCTTGGAGTTCTTGAGGGGGCAGAGTGAGATGGGGATGATGGCTGAAAATAATATCGGGGATATGGTCAGAGGTCATATTGTGACAGGCATGTAGGCCACACTATGGACTTCAGGTTTTATGATATTCATTATGAAGCCACTGGATGATTTCAATAATGGGGATGATGATTTAGAGTGGATTGGAGGGTCAAGAGTGAATGAGTAGAGAGAGATTGCTACTGCGATCCAGGTGAGAGAGGATGGTACTTAAAACTAAGATGTCAGCAATGGAGACAGAGAAGTAGAAGGATTCAAGAAATATTTTGAAGGTAAAAGCAACAAAATTTGTTGATAGGTTGGGGTCGGGTAAGAATGATGTGATTTGTGAACATGTCAAAAATGCCTGCTACATTTTTTTTTTTTAACGCCTACAGCACCTGGTCTTCCTAGGTGGTCTCCCAACCAAGTACTAACCAGGCGCAACCCTGCTTAGCTTCTGAGATCAGACGGGATTGGGCTTGTTCAGGGTGGCGTGGCCATAGACTAAAAGAGACTTCAGTGGCTACTCAATAAAGTCAAAATTCATTGTGATATTTAAGGCCTTTCCTTACCTGTCCCCTGCTTACCTGGAGAATCTCATCTCTCAATGCTTTCCTATGTGCAATCTATATTCCATGGTATCGCCTCATTTTCAACTCCAGAATGTGCCATATTTGCTGACAGTTCCACATCTGTACTTCCTTTGCCC
>NW_006439191.1:88560-100427 GCF_000325575.1 Pteropus alecto
ACATCCGGACTTTTACCTGGCTAATCCATGTATTTCTTTCAAGACCTAGGTCACTTATCACTTGTCCCAGGCTGGATTAATCTTTCATCTTTAATTTGGCCATACCAGCCAACCTATCATACAGTGCATCTCACTGTGAGATCTCTATGCCTCTCTTGTTGCCTGTAATAGTTTTTGAGTTCTATAATAGTAAGGGATACATCTTTTATCTTTGTAGTCCCAGCATCTAGCAGCAGTGCCTGCTATAACGTAGGCGCTCAATACCTGAATGAGTGGAAAGTTACTGGTTGGTAATGATGCTTAGTAGTCATCCAAGGATATGCTAGAAATAATTAGAAAGCTTATCTCAATGATCGCTTGGTAAACTGGTTATTAGCAACCAGATCACTCTGGGTGCAGCCCCTTATGACTGCTCCAGATCACAGATGTATACAGCAGAGGGTCTTCCTGGGCAGAGAACTTCCGCAGGCCGTAACTGCCACGTGTGCGGGAGTCATCACAACCACTGAGGCTTGTGTTCAACAAGGAAAAAAGACGAATGTCTAGGAGATATCTTGGTTTATGAAGTGAAGCGAGTATGTTCACAAATATTAAAATCTCGAATATTAAAAATCAGTATGTAAAGATAGATATTGTCTATCTGACAATGTAACATTCTGGCAATGTAAAACACATGAATCAATAATTTATAAAATCATCAAAATATTCAACTTTTGCTGATTTTATATCTTAATAATAATAGTCGTGCTAATCTAAATAACAGTCATTAAGTACTTTCTTTGTGCCAGCTCTCCTGCTTTAAATGCATTATCTCATTTGGCACAAAGCCCCTCAAGGTAGGCACTGTTATTACTCCAACTTAAAGATAAGGAAACCCAGGCACTTAAAAATTTGATACTTTGCCTAAAGTCATTTTGGTCCATCCACTTTTTCTCCCTTTGGATAGTATTGTCATTAACCCTATAGATGGTGAGAGTTTGTAATAGCGTTGGTAGCTATGGTAGAGAAGACAATCTGCATGCGTGGCATTTTGAAGGTTAAATAATTCTCCACTTCAGGACTGCTATTGTTTTACCTCAAGACTTTTCTTTATATATTCAAGATGTGTATTGCAATTTTGCAGAATTTCAAGGACTCCTGCAGAGGTGGCTATCTGCAAAGCATCCAGTTTGTTTTGTAGTTTTAACATTATTTCTTTCCACAGAGAAATCACATGAGAGAAGAGTTTTGCTTCTGCTGGGAGCTGCCTTTAGGAAGAAAATTAGAGATGATCTTATTTTTTGAAGGTGTAATTAAAATCCATAGTCTAAATTGCTCAATTTACAAAATGGTTTGCTATGTTACATTTTTGCTGATCAGTCATTAATTAAAGATATTTTTAGTGCCTATTGTGTACAAGTGATGCGAATTGTAGGAAATACTAGAAGGAATCAGATATACATCCATCACTTAGTGAGGAGGTACACGATGGATACAAACAAGTTCTATAGCAAGTAAGTAGAAGTGAAATGTTATAAAAGAAAGGGCTACCGAAATTCTAGAGAAGCGGCATCTGGGCAGAGTTTCTTGCAGAAGAAGCTGTTTGACCTGGGTGTTAAAGGAGACACAGCTCTCCCACATGGAGAGAATCACAGAGGGCGCCTGGCCCAGGAGCGAGAGTGCAGAGGTGTTTACGATAAGATTCAAGTTCCATTAGTAATTATCTCATCTTAGAGGATAAGGAAATGTAAAGCAGGTTCGGCCTAAGTATAAAAATTTTCCTTTACAGAATATTATCATTCTTTTCTCCCCTTAAAAAAGGAAGCAAACCTACGCCTGGCGTGGTAATCCACTGATATAGTAACTTTTGTTTCCGCTCTTGTTGAAGGTGAACGAGGGCAGTATTTTCAAAGGCTGCACAATCTAGCTCTCTGCCACTCTCTGCTCACCTGTGTTTCCCACTCCCGTCCCACCCGAGTCCCGACCTGATAGCAAGCTCCTTACGACTTGGAGGTTAAGGTAGAGAAGAAATTAGAGGCAAAGCTCTTTGTTTTTAATTCAGCTGGCATTACTTTTAATTCTCTTTTGCCTCTTAAATGCCCTTGAATGTCAGAACAGTTACCCATGGGGTATATTGCCGAGATCTCGAGTCCCCCAACAGAAACTTCTACACCGCGTCGGTCCCTGGCTTTCTCCAGCTGACCTCTTACAAGCACGCCTTATCATTGCCTTACACAGTGTACCCCTGGCATTCCCTTGCTCTGGTCGTGTCCATTTTGAGTGGAGATCTGTCAAGATGTAAACTTCTGCTGTGTCTCCGTGGTCTAAGTCAAGATTTCTCAACTTGAACACTGTTAACATTTGGGGCCAGACAAGTCTTTGTTGTGGGGGCGTGGTGCTTTCCTGTGTACTGTAGGATGTATAACATTCTCTATTCACTAGATGCTAGTAGTATCTCTCCCCACCCCCAACCATGCCAGTTGGGACAGACAAAGGGGTCTGCGGACATTGCCAAATGTCCCCTAGAGGGCAAAATCACCTCTGGTAGAGGACCAGGCGTCTACAATAACCCTGTATTCTTGCATTTCTTCGCTTTCCTATTAAAGGCTGCTTCAAACTTCTCCAGAGAAGAGGCAAGTCCTAGTTTCTAATGCCCCAAATTCCAGGGCGATATATGTCAAGCTCTTCTAAGAGCCTCCCATTATCCCAGTCCCCATCTTGGGATAATTTTCTACAGCTCAGTAAAAATCCCATCAGAAAGGATACTTCAAGCTCCCCTTCTGTCTCGGGAAGGTGACAGTACAACTCGCAGTTAGTCCGGAGTGAGGGTAAATGGCACAGCATCTTCTACTCTCACAAATTCCCTTAGACAATTCTGCCCTCCCATGCTTCTTTCTTCCCTTTCTTCTTTTTCTCATTTCCCCCTCGGTATCAGGGCCCATCATCCTTCTCCATTAGTCAAAGACAGGTCCATTACGAACCCAGTTTTTTTCTTTTCTTTACAACTATTGTACCGGAGCCTTCGGTCTTTAATTAAAAGCCCCATTTTCAACCTCCGAGCAAATCTTGTAAAAGAACAAGTAAGTGACATTTTAAACTCCCTTACTTAGGAGTCTTATTTCTCCTTTGGTTAAGAAATCTTTAGTAAAAAGTTGTTGTAACCATAAAGAATACATCCCTTAGTTATGTAGTTTCACCCATGAAGACTATCGGAATAAGTATAGATTAATGGAAGAATCTAAAGCATTTATATGACAAGAAATATAAATCTAAAGCATTCACATCATAAGAAATAGAAATGTATAACAAAAACAGATACTCTTTCTTACAAAACAATACTTATACCTAAACAGTTCTCTTTTGTAAACCTCTCGCCTCTAAAATGAAATTGAAAACACTTAACCTGATATTCAAGGTTTTCTATCAGATGTTCTAATACCTTACAGATACACACCCTATGACTTCCTACCTTATTTCAGAATGGCTTCTAGACTAGCCTGTGTGATTTATTGTCAGTAGATTAAATTCTTCCAGTTAATACCTACGTCTTAAATTAAATACTCTAAGACCAAATACTTTAGAAAGAGACCAATTGATTTGAACACTATGAATAAAAAGAAAGGGTAGAATTTTCAACAATTGTCTAGACTCTCTGTTCTTTCACATGGTCCAAAGTAAGAAGCTATCATTTATGCCTGAATGCTATTAAAAGCATTTGTATTGTTCAGATCAAATCTACACTAATATTCTGGCACTAAATACACACAGTATTGTAGCTTTAGGATTATAATAATGTCTCTGATATTCTTTCCCAGTCCTTAACAGCTTTATATCCATAATTGAGAAATAAGACTTTTATTTCAATCTTTTATGAAATCAAAAACATAATAATGACGCAGCAGATTATACTCTATGCTTATAGGTAGGATTGTTTTAGAGCTCTCATTAAAAACTGATTTCTCAAGGATTACAGGAAATACATTACCCACCGTGCTTTTTTTAAACCTGTATATGGCATGTTTTGAGTGTTTACCTTTGTATTTCTAAAGAATTAAATATCGGTTCAAGATAAAGCCAAGTTCTTTGACAGTTCATCCATTCCTCAAGAGTGCGAGAGAAGAGAGTCAAGTTTTGATCCCATTTATCCACAAGAGCCTACGATGATGAAAACACACCATCAGAGAGCACTGAACAAAAGCCGACCATATGGTTTCATTCCTAATGAGACTAGAATAGATGTGGAGCCTGCTGTTTGTTCTAGAAATAAGTGCAGGAGCACACAGGAATAGAGGTAGGATTCACCCTTAAGAGCAATGGCACGGGAAATAAAAAATGAAGCATCCCACTGCTGCCGGCAGAAACTCAAGGCAATTGTTTTGGCACGGGCACTGCCAGCACCGTGGGGATTTGTAGAAGCTGTGGCACGACTGGTAACAGTCATGGCTCGCAGGGTCATATCTTTATATTATCTGGATTTATCTCGTCTGCCCAGGTTAAACTTCCTGACAGTTCCTCATGAACAGTTAATAATGTTTCCGTAAAACTTACTCCGAGTATTTGAACTACCAAATATTCCACCTCATTTCTATATACGTATATGAATGGTTTATATAACTCCAAAGTTTGCAGAATGAAAAACTTAAAGTAATAAATAAAACTAGAGGAAACGAAAACATTTTCCCTTTGCCATTGTATTTACCTTAATGGGCCCGATATAGGAAGATCCTTTAACTGTTGCAAGTATGATCTGAGACTCCTCTAGCTGAGCTAGTATGTCATCTAGAGATGAAATGATTAGGACAGAGGAAGTCTCTGTGTGGTGAGGAACTAAATGTAAAGGAGTCGTGTTCCAAAGTTCAATAATCTTAAAGAGCATTTTTTCAAGCGCAGTTTCTTTAGTTGCTGAGGTCGATATTTCATTTATTTGACTTTCGTGCTGAAACATCTAAAATGAAAAAAATTATTATTTAATGTCCAATGGGGCCAATAATTCCCGATACATCCAAACTGGAAGATTTAAATGAACGTGTTGAAGATGCGTCAGAAGTACTGAAGATCCAATCCCAGTTAGGTTGATGTCCTAACCAGAGACTTCACGGCCTGACCTTCACGACTCAGCTCTTTTTCGTTTTTAATCATCCTAACTTTTTCATATTCTTCATGCTCAGTGAAAATTTCTAAACACAACGTTTATTTTCTCTGATTCTAGTCAGTGTAAAGAACAGTTAACAGCACCTTCTGTGTATATACAGATATTGTATCCTTCGGCTTTGTTTCCTCTGCACTAATGTCAACTGCTTAGATACTTTATGACATGCTTTTACTCTCTATAATAATTCTTGGGACATAATCATCCGAGAGAATGTAACTCTAATGGACTCACCTCTCCCTGGCTTCTCGTTCTTTGCCATACCTCGATAAGGATAAGTGTTTCTCAAAATTCATTAGTGAAGTCTATATAGGTCTTTTTTTCCATGTGTGCAGACTGCCCATTCCCATAGGACAAGATCTTAATATAAGATCTCCAGATTCACTCGCCATAATAGAGATACTCAGAGAGCTTCCCATCTCCACATCTTAGAATTAACCAGCTGGGCTGACTGTTTTTATCCTGAAAGAAGAATCTACCACTGTTGCCATATGCATTTTCATGGGGCTAAAGAGTGACGTCTAATCCCTACGTTTTGTTAATGCAGCTCAGTGGGGACTCTGAACAAATATGACTAGTTTTTGTCATCATCTCTCTTATGGGTCTGCCAAAGATGGGTGTGACTATGGTGAAATCAGTTGACAGTTTAAGGTCTTAAATAACAGCTTTATCAAAGCCTTTACTTTGACACAGATTATTCAGCCTGAAGCAGAGAAAGAACCATAGGATCATCAAGTTTCTATGCTGAAGAAAGAACTTTGTGCCTCATGCCCATATTCTGAAATTGCTAAGTACTAAATCCAGACACTGGGAATGTCTAAAGCAAAATTTCAACCAAGTGGACCTAGCCCTTTATTGTCAAAGTTGGGACTAGACCACCAAATGCTCAGACCTCCCAATCGACTTGGTAATAATCTGGGAAGTTTCAGATGAAATCTTAATGCCTGTAATAATTATCTGCCTCTATTATAAAGCACATGGCTTTCTAAAGTGAAAACGGTCAACCATAAAGTAATTGTGTTCATCTTATGCATACCATTGACCTCTTCCTCTTTACTCTGTGACATACTTTTCACATCACGAGCTTTTCAGAGCCTGCAAAACATCTTGGGCAGAATCCATAATTTATTCATTTGATAAGATCACAAATGAACCTATCACAGCCTGTTCTAGACAGTCTTGCATCATGACTACCATTTCTGGGTCAGCCCCAAGATGTACGTGTTTTACTAAATGAAGGCTGACTTTCTGGGCCAGATCCTGTTCATCTAGGCACTTGTGTTATCTGGATTAGTTGTTGTTGAATTTCTACAGGATGATCAGAATCATCCGGGAGTTTTCAGAGCTCACTTCGGATGACCAGCTGATTGTCCGCTCATCTCCTCTGCCATTACGACTAACCTCGAGAAGAAGGGGCTCTTTTGACTCTTGGTTAAAGTATTTCAGAGGCTGAAGACCTTCACTTTTGTTCAGATGTTGAATTATTTTAATTTGGATCCTCCAAAAACCGTGTGGGACTTCCACTTTAAACTGTCTGCTCATTTGAGAAATGGAAGGATAGCTCACTGGAACCCTTTGAGATCATCGACCCAATGCAGGCCACAAGCTGACCCCCTATGGGCCTGTTGACCCTGATTTCCATTGCTTGCTGCGACACTTAGCCTGCCAAATTTCATCCTTTATCTGACTTGCCTAAAAATGGTTCCAACAATCTAAGACTTAGACAATGAAAATATCATTGAAATTGTGCTAGATTTCTGAAATGCTGGTTTGAATAGACTTAACTGTTGGCATTGACCTATATGTTCTGAAATTATCTAGATATTTTGCTGAATTCACTTGTGGCACATAGATCAGTTAGGAGACTCTGGGAAAGATCCAGGAAAGCATGAGAGAGTTAGATGGATGAGGAGTAAAAGAATAAGAGAAGATTCAAAGATTATTTCATGATTTTTAGCTTAAAAAAAAACAAACAGACAAAAATGGAGATGCCATTAACTAAGATGGGAAAGAGAGAGGAAGAATAGGATTTGGGAAATGAAGAATGAGAAGTGCATTTCTGGACATTAATTTTGCGATATCTCTTAGACACACAAGTGGAGATAGTGATTAAGGAATTAGATACATGAGTTCGGGAGAAAGGTTGAGGTTAAGACTGGAGATATAAAATAATCTAATTTTGAAAAACAATTAAAGTTGTCTTTTAAAGTTCTTTTTAAATTCTTATAATTTCCCCTCATTTCTTCATCACAACAGAAAATTTAGTAGAAAATTATAGGTATAAAATACCGTTATTAGACACTGTCAATGCTGAAACATGAAACATAAATGAAGCTTATTTTAAGCCAAGCATGAAAAAAGAAAAAAATTTTAAATAACAGAAAAATTCCATTTTTAAAACAAAACCTATGTGGCAAATCAAATAGTTGCTAATTGTGTATTTAAAATATAATATTGACTCATTGGTAGGGTTATCCTAAGAAGCTCTTCATAGTTTTCATTTTGTCTAAAATGGAGTATAGTTTGGATTTTTCTATTTCTATAAAATGTATTCTCTATAAGCAGCACTGTTAAATATAAAACGCTAATTTCATTTGCTACACATAAAAACCAGTATTGCTGTTCTCTAATCATCTAGATAATAATGGCACAATAAATAGCTTAACCAATATGGCCAACTAAACATAATTTCCTGTCACCTATCACCTGCTAATATACTCCCACCTCCCCAGACATTCTATGAATGTCTCCCTTTTCTAATTCCTGTTCCTTATAGATTTATAGTTGCCCACTGAAAGTTGATGCCACTGGTGTTTCAACCTATCTTTTTAAAACGATTTTTACTTACCTTAAGCTCTAGAAGATCCTCAACTGTACAGTTTTTATCCAGAGAAACTGACTTTCCTATAATCTCCTGGAGAGCCTCCCAGTGCCTTGGCTTGAGACAAGGGTTGCCCAGAGCTATGATGATGGGCAGCTCTTGTTTAAAATCTGTCACTGATTGCCTGAGATGTGTTACCATGTTGTTTCTGGGTAAACCTGTAAATAGCAATGGGTCAGTAGGCTCACCGATGAGATAAGTCCATCATATTTTTAAGCCAGGAAATAAAATTACTACCTAATGTAATACTAGCTGATCAGTTATTAGTCTGCACTAAAATAATAAATTTTATTAATATCACCCTTCCGAAAGAATCAACTACAGATGAAAATAAAGAGAAATAGTGATCAGGACTGGAGATTAAGACCTGAGACCATCGGAGCTAAGTTATCTTGGAAAATTTGATACTGGGGATAGCTAGCTACCAGAGGGTGCCTCGGATTGCCACTGACAAGACAGATACACCAACAGCTACACATATGTGCATTCGAATGACTGTTACAGGTTTGGGGCTTTTAAATGCTGCCCAGTAAGGAAGAACATCAAAGGAAAAATTCCATCATATTATTTCACAAGGAAAATATTTTAACACTGAACTGTAGGAAATATAGATTAAAAACTCTGCCATGGACCAGCACTGGTCTGTCCTCTGGCACTGACAAACCAGAGGTACGAGACTCAAAACCTATGCAGCTGAAGTTTCAATACTTATAACCTTTTTACTCGACATTTTACAAAAAGGGGGAAGAGGCAGAGATATAGCCAAAATTGGGGACTCGGGACAACTGAACACTATGCCCGTGTTCTTAAATGTCCAATTTTGTACAATGGGGTTTTTAAAAATAAAGCCATGTAGAATAACAAAATGTTTTTCAAGACCTGGTTAAATAAAAGGACAAAAGAATTATATGTCCGCAACCAGCAAGATTTTATCTGAGAAGCTACGGATAGAAAAAAGGTGTTGTATACTTGTTACTTATATATTGTTCTCTGAAACAGATACATGACAAAATATTGAGAGAGAATGCACAAAATGAGTTCCGTTAAAGCAGTGAGACTATAGGCGATTTGCTCACGATTTTTCTCTTTCTGCGATATGGTTATATTTCTTGTATAATTTGAAAACAAGCAAATTAAAGTATTTTTCTGGAGAGGAGATCATAGCTTGAAGTATAGCCGAGAGATAAGGGAGGAATTTAAAAAGCAAAAACATTCTCTTGCCAAGTGAAATAAAACGTTCCTTTTGGAAAGGATATGATCTTACAGAACTGCTCACACAGAAATGGCATCTCTGTGTTGAGAAGATTTCAAATTTGATGATTAGCAGAAAGGAAAGCTCTCAGAATGACTTTTTTAGCTGTTCCCCAACAGCCCAAAGGATGCTGCAGGCATCCACGGTGAGGATCCGGGTGGAGATCTTGCAGGTAGGCCCTTAATATCAAAACATCTCTAGCCTAAGAAGACCCAGAATCATGATGAAGTGTCTGGGGTTTTACCCCACTTTTAAAGGATACAAAAATTGTCGTTAATTACTTAAGAAAAAAATTTAGGGACAAAGTTTTCATCTCTTTCTTGCTTCAGGAAACGATTCTATCTACACCCCTGCACTGTTTCTCCAGCCATTAATGGTCGCCCCTTGAAATGGGTAAAGCAATCAGGTCAAAGACACTGGTCTCGCTGGCCCAGAGGCCATTTTGTGTGTAATCCTTGGTGGAAAGACTTGAGAACGAAACTCTTACCTTTTTCTAGTACGAAGATTATGTTCATCCAGTTTGAAACGTTTCTCTGTACCAGCTCTATGTCAATACTGTGAAGAGTACGCTTCCGCCATTCCTGGAAGAGCGCCCCCCACTCCTCCTGCGCGTCCCACAATAATTTCCTCAAGGTTAAGTCATATTCGATGTCGGAGATCTCCGAAAGCACGATCTGTGTAATCTCCTCCACGTTAAAAGAATGCATATGAGACTGTGCGTCCTCAAAACAATCCTGGTAGTCTGAATACGTTTTAACTTTGTTGGCTAAGCTCGCAGCTTCCTCCGAGAAGGTCTGGATCATTTCCATTGCTGCCGACACTCGCGTGCCGGCACATAGCAGAACGGGAGTTCTTATCTAAAAAAAAGAATAACAGGAAGGCGTTCTGAGAGATCGTGACATTCAGAACTCAAACATGGTTAGCGCCGGCATTTCAGTATGCGTTCGAAGCTTTCGCGAACATTATTTGCCAACATCATCCAAAAAGATTGTCTTTAATTTATAATTACCTGTGTTAATTATGACGAGTTTTAATTGTTTCTTATTCCATAGATCTATAATTTATTGTGTGCCTTCTCTATCCCAGTCAGTGGTAACACATCATCTTACCTACTCAACCCATACAACGATCGTGAAAGATAGTTAATATTTTTTACGGTATTTCAAAGATCTAAGGTTATGAATAATGTTCCCATTGTCACAAGTGTGTTCCAGCGTACAGCCCCCTGGCAGCCTGACCCTGAAACTCATTTCTTTTTTCTGATCCTGTTGAACTCTCTGTTACTCTTCTGATGCCTGTCACATGTCGCCTTGTGAGGGTTTTATGATGTTGCATGTGAAATTTTGGACATTTGCAACTATGACATCCAAGGAGGGATGTAAGTAAAAATTTGCCCTGACCTTAACCTTGCTAAATTATTTTTGTACACCTCATAGAATTTAGCATAGTAAAAGGCAGATGGTAGCTGTTTATTAAAAAATTGTTGAAAGAATAAATGAATTTGGATCCTATCACCTTATTCTTAAAAAAAATCCAACCCATGGAATTGCATGTCATGTTGTGTTATGTGTAGTGTGGTCGGTCATCAAATAAACACTGATAACAATCATAAACACAGTATATTGTGTAAAATAAACTGTATCAGTGATAATAGATAGGGCTTAATATGCAATCTGTAATAGTGATGCCTATATAATGGGTTATAAAAATTTTCCTTAGGCTTCTCTCATAATGTCTCCTTAACATTGATTTGTTTGTAAGTGAGCTATTTTGAGAGAGGGGGTAAATACTTGGAGAGATAATCTTACTAGCTTAAATGGAGTCAAGGTTAGAGTTTTGCCAATCCCATCAGCAGTGTCTGAATGGAGACCTTCACAGAGATCAGGAGTATAAATTAAAATTAATTTGAAGGGTAAACAGTTGAAGTTGGATGATTAATTAAATGTGCCTCCGCCCCCATGTCTCCCAATGACTATACCTATGAACCCTGGACACATAGCAGCTACTTCTGGAATCTGAAAATAAACAGTAGAAAGCAGACTGGAGAAGAAGATGGTGATGTGAAGTGTCACCAAATTAGGACTGAGTTTACTATTTTTTTTCTTCTTCATCAGTATTTCTTGATCTAAGCTCAGTGTACAAGAAACCTGGCAGTAAGTGTCAGGGGATACAAAAGTCAGGGCTCCAGGAGCATCTCCAGGAGAATCTCCTTGTTCTGACTTGAGGAGCAGAAAAGGTTCTGATATTTTTTTTGCTTGAACAAACTTCAGTCAGGCTCCTGAAACTTCTCCTAGGCTCATCTGTGAACTTCCTTGTAAAATCTAGTTTTAGTAAGAATGCTGCTAACTCAAGTTTAACCAGACCCGCCCTCAATGTCTGATCGTCCTGGATACCTGATCAGGTCCCTCATCCTCTACCATCCCATGACATCTGATCACCCTGGCCTGTCCTTAGAAGTATCTGGTTAGGTCATTTTTAGCCAGAACCTTCCTTATACCTGTTGTTTCTCCTTAGTAATTTTCTATCCACCGACTTCCTCCCTGCTCCTTAGCTATAAATTTCCACTTGTCCATGCTGTATTTTGAATTTCGCCTGGTTCGATATTG
>NW_006439191.1:100748-112522 GCF_000325575.1 Pteropus alecto
TTTCTTTCTTTTTGTCCTGTCACATTCCAGCCCTCAAGCAATTCCAGGGTCATATTAGTAGCTGGTGGCAATCAAAGCCTCAGGAGCTGAAACTGAAGGAGAACTTTATTCTCTGTTCGGGTGAGCTGTGGTTCCACAGAGGGTTGATGCTGTTGATTTTTCTGTGTTCTGCTGCTTTGCTCCAGATGCAGTTTTGGAAGTGGATGGGAGAGCACAGTTAGAAGGCCCAGCTTTCTAACCAGAGGACTGAGAAGAATCCAAAGAATCTGGAAAATACTGGAAAGATTGTAGAGAGAAAGGTACTCCAGAAAGTGACTGCATAAAATTGGCTATAAACTCTGGGGCTCACCCCTAAGCTGCACACATACAGATCTGACTCATGTCAGCACATCAGACTCTGAGACTAAACAGACCACAACCCAGAACAAGACCGACTATAAAATGGTGTACATGTGGTATAAATCCGAACAGCCCTGCAAAGCTTTGCTAACTGAAAATGCAACTACAGCCCAAAGGAAGTGAGTTGGAACATGTCACCTAAACCTCAATCTACTGTCTTCTGAAACAAAAATATCAATGTTCTATGAGATTTAAATAAGACACAGAGTGTTATGGCATATTTATTCCAGAATATATGATATAAAATTATTCAGTATACAAAAAAATAAGGGAAACCTCAACACACATGGGAAAAGATAATCAACGGATACAAATACCTAAATGAATAGATATTAGAATTATCAGACAAAGAATTTAAAGCAGATGTTATAAAAATGCTGCACCCACCCCCAAAGATGAATACTCTTAAAAGCAGCAGGAAAATAGAGCATATTAGCAAAGAAAAATGAAAAGTCATTATGAAGAAATGAATGAAAACTTTAGAACTGAAGATCACAATTAAAAATATAAAAGCTTACTGGATTTGGCTCAACAGGAGGATGGAGATGATAGAGGAAAGAATCAGTGAACTTGAAGACAGATGCTTCCTCTGCATAGTTGAGTCCCTCCCAGGGAATCTCCCTAGCCTGAAAATAACTAAGTCACCCAAGATTACACGCCCTCTGCAGGTCCATCCTGGAGGTACAAAGGCCCAGCTTTCTTGCCTCATTCAGAATAACTCTGCAGGGGCATCCCAGGTGTAGAGATTCCCATAGGATCCTTTGACTCGTTTGTAGCAATGACAGTACAGTTCAACCTCTCCCTCTGTCCAACCTCGATTCCCTCAGTCTCTGACACTGCTGCTACAAGCACTCGCCAATAAACTTACTGTGACAGATCTCCACTTCCACCAGTGTCCAACCTAACACACTTCACAAACATAAATGGGAGAAATGAGAAACTTTTGTATGTATGTATGTATCCGTACATTTCTAGTAGTATTTTAAAGACTGCAATGGAAGATGTATGTCAGGTACTTTCCTACGACTATATTTTTAATCTTCATTATATTCATTTGCAACAGCACAGATCAACTGTACAGATGGAAAAATTGAAAAAAAAAATGATTAATTGAAACGATTAACATTATGCCTAGTACACATTAGGTACTCAAAATGTATTGAATAAATTAATGATAACGCGTAATGGTGGCGAGGATAGAGGGGTGGTGAGAAGCAAGGTCCCTGGTGCGTGGCTCTTCCTTGCTGTGCGACCTTAGGCAAGTTACGTGACCCCTTTAAATCTCAGGTGGTTGTTTTTCTTTTCATGTAGATAAAAGGGTAAAGCATTTGGCATAGTTACTGACACTTAGTAAAGGCTCAAGAAATGTTAGGTGTTTGCAGTTTGCTCCTCATGATAAGTAAGTGAAGTTGGAACTATCATTACCGTTTGGCCCAGTCTAAGGAAGGCCAAGAAAGGCTTCTGGTTCTCTTAGTCCTTTCCACGCCATGTGCCCCTTTGGTAGTCTGTTGAAGCCTACGAGAAAGGTCACCAGCTTTGATGTCGTTTGCTGTCTATAGTCACTCATAATTGAAGAAATTGCTAAATTTCAGTTAGAGGTTAGCGAAAATGGACATGTAATTTTACTTCCTATTCAAGTGCACAAATCAACAAAATTCTGTTTGTGAATTCCAGGTTAAGAATACATGGATTAAATTATTTACCTAAGATTCCGTACAAAGAAAATACCTATATGTTTAGGCTTATATGAGACTAATATCAAGCTGATTTTTAACGAAAAACAAAAACTTACCTTGGTTTTTAAATTACTAATGTCGACCCGTAGACTAGTGATATATGCTTCCAAATTGTCTCTGAATTTAATAATAGCAGCATCTTTATTTGTATCACTTAACTTCATAGCAGTTTTTAGTTGACCAAACTTGAGAAGAAGGATTTTATATATGGCAACTTGCTCTTCTGAAATATGGATCTGGTAATACCTTAAAACAGAATACAGTTGAGCAACGGTTGAATATTCTTTTTCTAATTCAGTTATTTTTGAGGAAACTGCACCCAAAAAAGTAAAATGTTCCAGAAATTCTTCTATTTCCGTGGGATCAGATTCCAGCTTTCGCAAAGATGAGTCTACAACCTGAAATCATTTACACATCAATTACGATCATATAATCATTTTTCACTATTTTAGAAGATGAATTATTCTTTTTGATTATCTCCAACTTAATTATAATTTCAGAAAAAGAAAACAAAATCATCTACATATTCTAAATATTTTTAAAATACTGAGGTATTAATATGACCAAATCCTTTCTATTATTGACAGAAGTAATTTGAATGTATCTTGTGCATAAAAATGCTACTAAGACATTAAAGAAGTACCATTATGAATAATTTTGTTTCTATGAAATAAATGTAATAATGATAACAAGAGTATGGATGAATGGTGAACAGTGTATAAGTGCTACTGTCTTTTGAGCATTTACGTGCTGGGTTCTTTATACATGATCTAGGTTCTTTATATACATGATCTAAGCTCTTTATTTACGTGATCTCAATTTGCTCCGATAGTATGTTTGCTAATAGTTATTTTCTGCATTTTGTACAGAAGGAAACTGACTCTCAAAGGGATTAATTAGCCTAAGATGAGAAATTTATTGAGTTACAGAGCTATGATTCAAACTCAAATCTGAATCCAAATCACATTTGTATCTATTATATGTATTCATTAGAGCATCCATACTTTTTATTATATGTGTATCATTCCATGAAATTTGCAAAAGAATTGTATTTCCATACTCATTATAATTTTATCATATTTTTTTCCTGTTTCAATGACTCTTAAGGAATACTCTATGCATAATTTTGAAATCAATGTCATTCAATTTTCAGTTTCACAGCCTTGAATTAATTGCCTGTATATGTCTCTAATTTTCAAACACTTTGTTCTATTTGATTATAAAAGTAACAAATGCTCGTGCAAAAATGCAATACAAAAAAAAGTTTATGAAATATAAAAATACCTATTATTCTATCACCTAGAAACAACCACTGTTAACCCATTAGAAATTTTACTATGGTGTGAATGCGTATGTGTGTGTGTGTTAATGTGTGTGTGTGTGTGTGCGCACGCGCACATGAGTGTGTGCATGTGGGCATGCATGAATGAACACACTCTTGCCTACACATTTTTAACACAGGGCTTACATGAACAGGCTTGTGTTTGAATCCCAGCTCCAGTATTTACTAACTGTGAGAACCTAAGCAGACAGGTTTATTTGAATAAACCTGGTGTCTTCCTCTGTCGTTCTGAAGATTAAATAATTTAGTCATAGGCTTATAACGGTGCCTGCCACATTTTATCAAAAATGAAACAGAAGACTGAGTAAACAAACACAATTATCTTGACTCCGACCGCAAATCCCAATTAAATTCCAGAAAAAATAACTGTTAAATACAGATCCATATTACAACGAAATTCCAATTTTGTGAAAAAGATGAAATACACACAACTTCCTTTATGTCACTGGTAGTTCATTGATACCAAAACCAGATAAGGATGGTAAAAGAAAAACACAGATCAATTTTACTTACAAGCATAAATGCAAAAATCTTAAAGATTATGTATATGTACGCACATGTGCAATCTGGCAAGCTAAATCTACCAATCTGGATGTGAGACTAACTTTAGAAAGTCAATTTATGTCATTATCCACATTAAAAGATTAAAACAACTGTATGGTTATCTCAAGAGATACATAATAAGCACTTGATAAAAATCACTTATTATAAAAGAATTCTATCACATTAGGAATTCTTTTCAAAATATGAGAACTTCCTTAACCATATTAAGAGAAGCTACCAAAAGTCTCAAAAAATAAAGACACACATCGGGGAATGCAGGAGCTAGAAAGGGGGTGACTAAACAGAACTTTCATAACAGATTCCTAAAAAATCAATAGCTCAGAAACAACTTTCTGGAACTAAAAACTATGATTCTTCTGTCTCGTTTCCTCCTTGTGCTTCTTTTGTAATAATTGTATTGCTATTTCTTCAAGTTCGGATTTTTTTCTACAGTGCCTAATCTACTAATCCCATGAAGTGAAATTCCCATTGAAGATATTGTATTTTTCACCAATTTAAGTTACATTTGGCTTTTTAAAATCTCTTCCACCTATTTGTCATGTTTGTGTTTTTATTTAAATACTTGTACGTAATTAGATAAGCTGTTTTAAATGTCTTTGTCCAATAGTCCTATTTTTTTTTTTTTTGTCATTTCTAGGCTTGTTTTCATTGACTTCTTTTTTCCTCCTAGTTGTGAGGCATATTTTTCGTTTGTTTGTTTCTAAGCATATTTAGTAATTGCTGATTGAAGGCCAGGCATTGTTAATGCTACGTTACATGTCTAATTTTTATTGCCTTTATTTAAAAAGTGCTGTCCTTCATTTGGTGAGGTAGTTATTTGCAATTTTTTTTTTTCCATAGGAAGGCGAAGTGACTTCTGTGGTTGGTTACTTTGGATGGATAAACTTGGTAGGCATAGCTGAGGCCTTCTCAGAAACCAGCTCGTCCACAAAGAGTGCGTGTTCCTTTCCGCTCACTGTCGTAGAATGACAGTGGCATGCTGTAGCCACGAGGTTGACAGTTTTTCAGGGCAACCAGTGTTGAGTGGGTTAAGTCGCTAATTCTGGGCGTCAGTTTGGGGAAGGTTAATTTCCCCAAATAGAAGCCATATACTCCAGGGTCCACATTATTAATTAAGGAAATATTTTTAACTTTTTTCGTCTTGTTGCCTTATTTTTCAGTTGGTTTAGTACTCAACCAGATGAGAACAGTAATATTATGTCTCCTAAAATTCAATATGTGGGAAGAAGTGTCTGAGTAGCCAAAGGGATGGGCTATAAGCTTGCGGACTTGAGACCCAACCCGTTCAGCTTTTTGCTTGTTCTCCTCTACTACAGAGGACAGGGAGCTTAACCTGGGCCATCTCAGCCAGGTCCTTTTGCGACCCAGTTCTGGCGATGAGAAGGAAAGTGAAATTCACCATGCTGCTTCTTCGGCTTCCCCCTTGTTTCTTTCTACGCCTAGGGTGTGAGCACTGTGCCTCTGTGGCTGCAGTCACCAGCAAGGGGGACGGGGCGGGAAGAACGATGCCGGCACCATAGCTACCGTACCAGCCCTGGCTCCCAACACTCAGACTTCTTTCTGCTCTAGACGAAGCAACTGTTCATTTAATAAACGTTATTTTCTGGGTTTTCAGATACTTGTTGGAGAGTGCAACCTGAATTAAGTGGAGTAATTTTTGTATATTATAGGATTATTGCGGGTCTAAAGATAATATATATTCCATTATATACAGCACATAGTACCTTTCATCTACTAGACACTTTTTGATCTTTTCTTAAGCTTTTTGCAGCATTAAAAATGGCTACACATTCCCTCCTTCTCAAAACACTCTTGCTTCCTTCCATCTCTCTGGCTGCCCCTCCTCAGTGTACTTCGTGGGCTCCTTTAGCAATCCCCTACATAGTGACATTATTCAGGCTCCTGTTGTTGTTTTCTACTGCCGCAACATGTGTAAACAGGGACATTCTCATTCGCTTTGATGATTTTAATGACCACTTGTATGCTGGTCATTTAAACGTTTCCAGTCTAGACTCTCTCCTGGTATCCAGACCTGTCTCCCTGAGTATTCTCCTCAATTATTACGCAATTGAACAAGCACTATGTGACCTTTCCCAGTGAACTGCAATCACCGACCACCTTGTTGTCTAGTCAAAAACCTAAAGGCATCTTTAATTTCCATTCTTTCTCTTATCCCTTACGTTGTCAATCGCTAAATCCTGTTGATTCCATCTCTTAAATAGATCTCAGGTCCACATACTTCTCAGACTCCACCTTGCTACTTCCCTGGTTCAAGCTATCGTCACCTCTCCCCCTAGACACAGAATCATCTATCCTCTGCTCTTGTCCCACTCTATTCCATTCTTCACACGGCAGCCATGGTGGTCCCTACAAAAATGCAAATTGCATCATGTCATATCCCTGCTTAAAATCTTGCAACGATTCCCGATAGGAAAAGCAGATAGACAGTGATATGGGGCATATTTATAGATATGGTGGTCAGAGAAGGTTTCTTTGAGGAAGTGACATTTGATCAGACCTAAATGCAATGCATATGGGAACTTTCTGAAGATAATACTTATTATGTATGTTTTCTAAGTAGACATTTAAAATTATAACCTACTACTCTTAAAGATTTTCAAGCAATAGGAATTTTCAAAATACTTACTTCCAGTAGATGTGTATTCTTTTTTTCAATTATAGATCGCAAGAGGTCGTGGCTTATTTGTATGATATTCTCAACATATGGTAAGCATTCTGACTGATAATCAAGACTTAAAACCTTGAAAATACCAATGCGTTTCTCAATGACCATATTAACGATATGTCTAAGATAGTTTATAAATTTAGCTAGTATCACTTTAAACTGTGTTGATGTTAATTCTTCCATCGATGATATTTTTACACTCATGATTTTGGCCTTTTCTACCATAGTACAATATTTTAAAAACTTGCGGCTGTAATCATTAACTAGGCCCATTTTATCACCAATAATAGTCAGGAGACTCACAATCTATAAATAAAAATGTTAAAAAGTTAGTTAGAATTTTATTTTAAGGGTAAAAATAGTGTGGTCTATATGCTAATAATTTTGTTAAAATATTTAAAATAATAGTTTTACGTGGTTAATTGCATTAAGAACCTCTACTAAATAAATACCTTGGAAACACAAGACTTGAAGAAATTTAGATCGCTTTTTTATATTTGGCTTTTATGAAAAGGTTTACAAGGCTATTTAACTATATAATTAGCATGTTATTTTTAGCCATGTACTAGAGATACCAATCAGTTATTCCTTGTTTGTCATCCTGTTTTAGTGTATATGTTCTATGCCCTAGAAAAGGTCAATTCCACACACTATCCAAAGTAGGCACAGCTATCCTGACTGAATCCTAACTGAAGCTAAGACAATGACATTCTCTTGTATATTTGAACAAAAATACCCAGTTAGATAGTAATGGGAAAAGCCAGGGCCATGGCAATTCAACATTTCGGCAAGGCAATATTATGAGGGAACCATAAAAAAGAAAGCTCATTTTCATAGTCAAAGTCAGAAAAAAAGCACAGAAATGAAATATCATGAAGAAGACAAATGGGGGGCGATGAGGTGAGAATGATTTTCCAATTGCTGTAACTTATGAGACCCTAATTTTTCATTAAACCCCTTTTCATCGGAGAATTTCAGTGCGTTTCTGCTTCTTAAACCGAATGTTCCCTAAGAAAAACTGTTTTTAAACTTACTTTATTTTGGTAGGCAGGATCCATTTCAAAAAGGATGTGACAATCTGGCCATGTGGTGTGCTTCTTATAGTCTTTTATATGTCTTTTCTTATCAGGCATATTCATAATTAAAACCAAATCAGTAAAGATGGACAGGCGGGGATCTTTGTAGAGAGGAATAATTTTGGCTAAAATACATAAGTAAAAAGTTAGTAATTTCAGAAGTCCCACTAAAAGCAACACCTTAAAATTATCCATGACATCTAGAACTACTAAAAACTGAGGCTGATTTATTGTGGGAGCTAGATAATATTCTATTTTGATAAATGGAATTTAAAGACAAGTGTAAAAGTTTGAATTTAATATTATGAAAACAAAAGATATCACTCATAGGTAACTGGGTGGTGGTGGGATGAGGCGTGATTAAAATAGAAGCAGAGAATAAGTCATTAAGTTAACAATACTTTGAAGTGTATATGCTATGTGAAGAGCATTATACCATTCTGAGGACACTAAAGACACAGCCTCTACTATCAATGAGTTCACAGTCTAGCTGCAAAATTGGATGTCCACAAGCAAAAACTAAAAAAAAAACAAAAAACCTTTGACCTATACTTTATGCATTATAAAACATAAACTCAAGATGAATCACATACCTAAATATAAAACACACAACTATAAATCTAGGAGAAATTACAGGAAAAATCTGTGTGACCTTGAGTTAGACAGAGTTAGATACAAAACCAAAAGCATCATCTATAAAAGAAAGAAAAAGAATAAGCTATACTTTCTCAAAATTAAGGAGTTTAGCTCTGTGAAAAAGAATGGAAAGATAAAGCACAGGCTGGCAGAAAATGTTTGCAAATCTTATTATCTGATAAGGAACTTGCATCCAGAGCACATATAAAGACCTCTCACAACTCAACAGTAAGTATAGCGAGGAAAGACTGGATTCTTGAGGCCTGCCAAAAGAAATCAAATAATGCACTGGATCCCAGCTTAGGCCAGAGAGAGGGTCCTCGGAATTCGGCAAACCATCATGATGGGACTAGAGGATGCCGCAGCAATTAGGGAGCTGCAGAGGATCCTGCTTAGATTGTGGAGAAAGGATAAGTTCATTGGTCAGGCTAGTAATTACCATGTAATTTCAGACTGTGTACACGCAGCTGGAAAAGAATTAATAAAAATCTACTTGAGGTGGAAATAATATCTTTGTTTTACTGTGACATCTAAGATATTGCTTATTTAAGTCTCATAAAATTCCCTTGAAATTATTGAAAGAAATCCAGGCCTTCACCATTTTCCTGATTCCCATCTTTTATGCACTCTATGATTATGTGTATAATTCACACATAGTTCCAAATAATTCCCAATTCACACTGACTGACCTCAAAGAGTATAAATTTATAATCTCCTAATATATCGTAATGTCTGCCACATCCCTGGGTAAAAGCATCAAATGCCTAAATTTAAGTAAACATTGCCAAAGAAGACAATGTATCTAATTAAACCTTTAAAATACTTACTTATACATTTTTCAATATCAGTCACCATTTTTTGAATTTTTATTGAAAACTCCAATCTGTTGGGAGCAATAAAGAGATTTGTAGGAAATTCTAAAAATCTAAGAGAGAAAACAATAAAAGCACATTTCAGGAGAATGAAGTAACTAACATATAAAATTATTTGAAATTTCAAAAACGTTTACTACTTACTCATCATACGTGTATTTATTCTTAAACTCAGTCACCACTTCTATGTCTATTAGAATCCATCGAAAGAAAGAGAGAATAAAAAAATTGATTGATATTTATATCCGCTAAATGGCAACTTGATATGTGTCAATGCTTTCCAAATAGCCTAAGAATAAACTTGAAAGGTCATTTCAAAGAGTTTTCAAACAGTACACCCCACTCCCAGATTTTGATTAATGAGGTCTCAGATGGAATCCAAGGGTCTGCATTTTTAACAAGCATCCCAAGAAGGGGGTCCTCAGGTCCCCTCAGTTAGAAATGGCACATGTACTGAGATAAAAATGAACAATGGCATTCTTATCCACAGGCACCGCAAAGGGCCTGTAAGTAGATGCTCACCTGGAGCATTCTTCCTTACACATTTATAAAAATCGTAACCCACTAACCGATAATACGTAAACGACTACATTTTCTCTCATTTGTTTATTGTCTGGCTGTTAGGACACTTCCCTTCAGTCTTTATAGTCTCATACGTCTTACCTGAAAAAATTTTTTCGAGGTTGTAACTAAACTTTTTTGGTTTCATGATCGGAAGTTCTTCACTTGACTGTTTGATGACAAAATTGACTTCATTCATTGACATTTCGTCATCTTCACACATCACAGATTTTTCGGAGCACTTGTCGAGCTCAGAAAAATTCTCTGTAGAATTTTCTGAAGAAAAAAAACTCAAGTGTAGATTTACTTCAAATATTGGTGCATATGTTTTTCTCAAATCTTTATTCACTTTAATACTATTCAGAATCTAATTCAACAGATATGTTAGAGTTCCAGTGACGATGTATTAACTAAAAGAACACTTCTTTTAATTTAAGATAATACAGACCTAAATTTTAAATGACAAATAACTACAGTATAACTGAATAACATTGTATTACCATATAACTGGTCTATGCATGTTAAAAATAAGTAAATTAATATAAAATAGATGATATATTAAAACACAGTAGTCCTCCCTGAAAAAAACTGTGTAAATTGAAGGTAGAGTAGCCACATGTTAATGATTTTAGAACTTATTAAAACTATAAATTCTATCCTAAGAAATTTTGAGTTAAAAAGTCAGGAGCAAGGCCCAGAAATCTGAATCATTTAAAAGCTGAACAGGTGACTCTACTGTGTACTCAGATTTAAGACTTACAAATCAGGAATATATTTCAAATTCATGACTACAGGTCTTAGCTCTTCACTTTAACTTGCAGTAGCATAGTCATCCCTATGGAAAAATATCTAGTATTTTAGGTATAAATATCTCATTTACACAATGTCATTGCTCTTAGGCTCTGTCTAGGCATGAGTTCTCAACTAACTGATCCCTCATATGCCATAAGTAATCTGTTGTGCTTGTGTTTCTCAGTGTGGTCATCTGAACCACCTGTTAGAACCCCAACCATTGGTTCTAGCATTAACAAAGAATTTTGTGCAGGAAGTTAACAGCATAAATAAAACGCCATTAGCACCCTATTAAGCTGCTGAGGTGAGAGCCCATGCTACAGGTTATTTTCAAGCCTTAAAAGTTCTACACGAATGGGCACAGAGTTTCTGTCTGGGATGATGTAAAGTTCTGGAAATGGACTGTGGCGATGGTTAGATGATATTGTACTAACATACTAATGGTATACTAAGACCACGCTGAAAAATGGTTAAAATGGTAAATTTTATGTTATGTTTATTTAAAAAAGTTCATACAGATAATTCCAAATGAATAATGTGTTGCAAAGCTTATTCTGGAAAATAACCTCTCACTGTGGAAATGAAAAAAGTTCATACAGATAATTCCCAATGAATAATGTGTTGCTTATTCTGGAAAATAACCTCTCACTGTGGAAATGGTTGAACCTCAAGCCCTATATACCTTCTAATGTTATAGTAAACGGATATTTTGCATAGAATCATTCTCGAAATATGTATAGTTACCATTTGATATAGTGTACTTATATCAGATACATAAGTATACTTGACATAGTACTTAGAGTACACTATTTGATATAGCATAGTTACTATTTGATGAGTGCTTGTCACATCCAACGCACTATAGTAAATGAATCACCTTCACCTCATCCTCACAATAACCCTGAGATAGAAATTATTCCTCCTATTTCACATAAGAAGAAAGTGAGACTCAGGAATCTTATATCAATTTGTCAGAGGCTGTACTGCTAGCGTGTGCTAAGGCTGGAGTTTAGTCATGGGTCTATGAGTTCAAAGCCCACAGTTAAAAACTAGAGTTTGAAAATCTTTTTATAAGAAAGACATTTTTTTTTTTCACTGTCATGCTTTTTG
>NW_006439191.1:112557-123444 GCF_000325575.1 Pteropus alecto
AGTGTAAACTGAACGGAACTATAACTTCTGCAGCATGCACTGGGGAGCGAGGGGAGGACTTTAGCCATATCTCTCTCTTCAGAGTCACATCTGTATGTCCAATATCCTAACAGAAATTTTCACCTGGTTGCCCACAGGTACCTCTGACTCGACATATTCCAACGTAATTATCTGTCTTATCTTGGACTCGACACTAGAATGAGCTCCAAAAAGCAGTCCACCCCAACGTGAGGCTAAAACAGGAGCAAACCAAGGTTAGATTCTAGGGGCAAAGTGAGAACAAGATGCTAAAACCTGGGCTGTGGGACAGATGGAGTAGTACCAAGTTCACGAGGCTGTAGACATCAAATCTAATCACTAGCAAACTGGAAAATCAGAATCAGTGTTGAATTCGATGACACAAAAATTAAGAATTTACATTACCAAAGATCTATAGGTAAAGTTAACGGATGGGGACAAAGTTGAGAGGTAATAGTTACGGTCTAAAATTAACAAAGAATCAGTATCTAGAATATACAAGAAAGTCCTCAAAATCAGTAAGAACTCCAGTAAAAAAAGCTTCAAAAGACAGCTATAAGCAATTCAAAGAAGGAAAATTAAAATAGTTAATATCCATGTGAAGCCTCAGTAGTAAAGAGCGAAATAGAAATACAAAGTGAGACACCACTTAGGACACAGTAGACCGGTGACAGTTAAACAGGCACCAGCTATGGAGCAAGGATGTGGAGAGATGCACTAGTAATGGGACTGTGCCTCCTACTCCTGCTGGAGAGCGGGGCTGCAGTACTTTAAAGTAAACTGCATACATCCTACGACCCGGCAACCTACTCTCAAATATGGGTAACAAAGAGAGATTATTATCCAGTCCAACAGGAACGCCTGTCAAGAGGCTGTTTATCCACTGCCTTGTCAGTGGTAGGACAGACTTGGCAGCAACTTAAGTGTCGGGAGGAGTACAGATGTATAAAATCCGACGTATGAAAATATCGTGTAACAATCATGGACAATAAATCATATGTGTGTGTATATACTTACATAGACTGGGTCTCCCGGGAAGCGAACCCTAAGACAGGCAGGATGTGTACGAAGGAGCTCACTTGGATCAATACCCGTAGAAGGGGGTGAAAGGAAGCAGAGTAAATAGAGGGGCAAGCTGAGCTGTGCTATTCTTTATCGAGTTGAAGAAGTTCCCCTCTCTTCCTAGTTTACTGAGAGTTTTTACCATGAATGGGTGTTATATTTTGTCATGCTTTTTCTGTATCTATTGCTATGATTACGTAATTTTTTCCTCTTTAGCCTGTCGATGTAATGGATGACATTAGTTGATTTTCAAATGTTGAACTAGCCTTGCATACCTGGGATAAATCCCACTTGAAAGGCTATTTCTATTCAATGTTGGATTTAATTCGCTAATATTTCATTGAGGATTTTTGTTCCTATGTTCATGAGAGATATTGGTCTGTAACTCCCTTTTCTTGTAATGCCTTCATCTAGTTTGGTAATAAGGTAGCACTGGTCTCATAAAATAAGTTAGAAAGTATTCCATCTGCTTCTATCCTCTGTAAAATATCTTCCTTAAATGTTTGCTGAAATTTACCAGTGAACCCATCTGAGCCTGAAGCTGATAAGTTTTCATTGTGTTACAATTTTTTTTCTCATGTTAGACACACTTAACAAAATGAAAAACAAACAAAAGCATTAGAATTTATATTTTCAGTGTATGACAAATAATTACGGCCTACATTTTATAAATAATTTTTGTGAATCAATAAGAAAAAAGAAAACTCCATCAGAAAAATGGACATTAAAAAGTCATAAAAAAGAGAACTACAAATAGCTACTGAGCATAAGAAAATTGTTCCATATTCTGAATAATATATGTAAAAAGTAAGACTAGTTAATTCAGGTTTTCAGCTATCAATAGGCAATAGCCAGTATAAAATAGGGTATACTTAAGAGGAAGTCCTTAAGAGAATTAGTAAAACCTTGTCTGGATAGAAATTCTGCAATGCATATCAATAGTTTTAAAAAGGTCCATAGTGTTGATTTAATGTTAATCCTCCAGAAAAAAATTAAAATAGCGCATAGATTTTTATCTTGAAATATTTCTACTTGAAAGCGTTCATAAAAGAACTAGTAGAAGCAACTAAAATAGCAATTCCTTTAGAGTACAGGTTGGCGATAGAAGGCACGTAGGTTAAATCTAACCCCTCAAAAAGGACAAGATTTTCAAGAAAAAATTATAAAAGCATTGAAAGACATTAAAGAAGACTAAAATAACACAATCACGGTAGGAAAGCTCAATATCATAAAATATTAACTCTCACTGCAAAATTGTATGTTCTAGGCAATTTCAATCGAAATCTACATAGGATTTGATTCCAAAATGTATATGGAAATGCAAATGGCTGAGAATAAGCAAGACACTCCTACAGAGGAGAAGGCTGATTGTAAAGCGATAGCATTAATCCATTGTGGATGTGGCACAGTAATAGGCAACTATGTCAACAGATCAGAATAAGAATCTAGGAACAGAAGGCACGCATATATGGAAATATGCGGTAAATGATAAAGAAAGAGCGGGCACTACAGATCAGCAGGGAAAGAATGTAAATAAATTGTGCTTGGGTGATAGTTATTCACATAGAAATAAATAAAAATGGATCCTGCTCACACACCACACACACACACACACACACACACACACACACACACACACACCCCAGATAAATTAAAGACAAATGTGAAGAACTTTAAAATTTTTATAAGAAAATGCAGAATATTTCTATAACCTCAAGATGATGAATAATTTCAAACACTAACATAAATGAAAGGATTAATAAATCGATTACATTGAAATTAAGAATTATCGATAATCAAAATAGAAAGGAATAAAAATAACAAGCCATCTAGTAGGATAATTGCAGTATATTTATAAAGAATTCCCACAAAATAAGAAACAACTCAACAGATTAATGTGCAAAAGACACAGAGGATGAAATATGAGTCTCCAATAACATTTAAAAAATACACCGCCAAACTGCTAATAAAGGAAACACAAATTAAAACTGCAGTAAAGTGCCATTTTGTTCCCATCTGATTGGCAAAGAAATTACCTCTTGGTGAGAACTGGTGAGGATCTAGCAATAAAATTTTATGTATTGCTAATGATTGTTTAATTGGTATAAGCACTTGGAAAAACAATTTTGCATTACTCAGCACAGTTGGAAAAAAAATATGCCTTTTTGCTCAGAAATTTCACTCTTTAGCAACCAACCAACCAACCAATCAATAGTAAAGGAGACATATACAAGAATGTTCATAGCAGAATTATACATAATAGCAAAAACAAAGACTAACAAAAACCAAAATTTCCATCAACAGTAGAATGAGTAAATAAACTGTTTCATTAAGAAAGGATACACAGAAGACAATAAAGACTTTTGAGCTGGGTAAGGTCTAATATGGGTGTTTGCTTAATTATACTTTAAATTGCACATGTGCAGTATACCTTTGCAAGTATGATATATTTAATAACGACCTTACAAATAAAGTGCATATATATTGTACAAAGTTCAGGCTATATAAAAATGCACATATAAGAAAGTAAAAATTATCTAGAGTCCCACCACCCACAGATAACCATTGTTATTTTGTTGCACGTTTCCAGACTTCAAATCAGGTAAATGTGCATATTTAACATTACCTAATACATGTGGACATTTTCTGCTGTTACCAAACCTACTTAAAATATTTAAAAATATGTATATATAAAGTACATATTATACAGTGCTCTCTCATAAAAATGCTGCTTTGGCCGAATAGGACAAGCATCTACCATAGAGAGTTTAATCCCAAGAAAATAATGCCAGGTGGGGAGATGGAGGTATAATTCTTCATGGCAAGAAAAGATTTCCTATTTCAACAATTTTCACATCTGGCTTTTGCCATTTTTAAGTTAATGACACAATCAAAAAGACTACTCCAGAAAGAAGCAAAGAGAGTTGGACGTATACAGGAGCGGGGGCTGGGGGAGAGGCTGCTACTTTAGATCGAGTGGCCTCCCCTGACCATTGCCGTGGACAGCAGCGTACCGCATCACTCCATGGCTCCTTATCCTCCCTTGTTTTCCCTCGTAGTGCTCATGACTTTATCTGTCTCCCTCGGCAGGCTATAAGCTGCAGTGGATCTGTTCTGCCCGCTGCTGCCTTTCAGTGCCTAATTCAGTTCCTGGTATGTAGGAAGCATTCAGCGGTCCATGAACAAATGGACCAAATGAGATAAGTGTGATTATAGCTTTCTACAGGGAGCAGGTGTATGAGTTTGTTTGGGGCAGGAAATTGTATTATTCATAAATCCTATTTTTAATTCTAAAACTTATTCATTTCACTTATTATTTACTTATTTTTCATTCATTCATTCGTTAAAAATCTGTGTTTATATTTTTCAAAGACCGTTTTACCTCATTAATATCAGCTTCTGTTTTTACTTCGGACTTCAGAACAGAAGTAGCACGTAAGTGTGAATAAACGGGTTCTTCACATTCGGTTGTTGTCTTTCCAGAGATGTCCTTGTATATTCTAGATTAAGAAATGGGAAGAAAAAAAGTATTTTTAAACTCTTCTATCTCATGAACGTTCAGAATGCATAAATGACATTGATCCAAAGAAGATATACATATGCCCATGAAAAGATGCTTAGCATCATCCATCATTAGGGGAATACAGATCAAGACCTCAAGGAGGTATCACTTCACACCAGTTAGTATGCACAGTATATTTTCGAAAAGGAAAATAATAGTGTCGGTGAGGCAGAAATCTGGTCCTTTGATGGTGAAAATTAAAACGGTACAGCTACTGTGGATGACAGGAGGAAGTTCCTCAAGAAGCTAAATGTGGGATCAGTACGTGGTCCAGCGAATCCACCTCCGGGTACGTAAACAAAAAGAATTAAAAGCAGGAACTCGAACAGATATTTGCACATCTATGTTCATGCATCATTTCCCACAATAGCTCAAATGTTAAAACAACCCAAATATCCATCAACAGATGAATGGATAAACAAAATGTGATGTATACATACAATGGGATATTATTCGGCCTTAAGAAGGAAAGAAACTGATACATGCTACAGACTTTGAAAACATCATGCTAAATTAAATAAGCAAAAGACAACTACTGTATGATCTGCTTATATGAGGTACTTAGAACAGGTCAATTCAGAGAGACAGAAAGTATAATAGAGGTTACGAGGGCCTGGTGGGGGCTGTGCACAGAGTATGAGGAGTTACTGTTTAATCCATAAAGTTTCAGTTTGGGATGATGAAAAAGTTCCAAAAATGGATATACTGATGGTTGCATAGTGCTGAATGTACTTAATGCCACTGAATTACACACTTAAAAATGGTTAGAATGATAAGTTGTATGTTATTTATATTTACTATCATGAAAAATTCCTATATCTCATTTCAAGAGGAGGGGGAGCTAAAAATATTCTATAAGCCTCAATGGGCGGTGGGGAGAAATAGAAAAAGGGAACATTTTATAGAAAAGTAAATATTTACAAATACATATACTAATAGGGAAATAGAATTTTAATCCTAATTATTAGAAAGATGGAGAAGTCATAAACATACCAAAATGCATAAAGTACTCTAAATCTTAAGGTGAAAGGGGGCATTGGGAATTAAGAGATATATGACCGAAATCAGCAAAAGTAGGAAAACTGGAAAAGGAAAGAGGTAACAAAGTCAAATAAATAATGAGATAAATAAAATGAAAGAAATAAAATTGAAGACCATCGGTCACATTCACTAAATGTGAATAGGTTCAATTTTCCTACATTCTTTGTATTGTCTCCTGCTCAGACTCTGCTGCTTTTAATAAAAAATTATTTTTATAAAAAAAAGGCAGAAACTATCAGATTGGGTTAAAAAGCAAAATCAAGCCATAATAAGATAAGATTCATATTTGAATATGAGATGAAAAAGTAAGGTTAAAAAATAAAGCTATTGGGAGTTTCTGGCAGCAAAAGAATAGCGCGAAATCATTTTTTTAAATTGATGTACCACTGACATATGACCTTAGTTTCAGATGGACAGTATGATTCAATATTTGTATTTACTGTGAAATGATCAACACAACAAGTCTAGTTACCATTCATCACCATACGAAGTTATAGTTTTTTTTCCCTTGGGATGAGATCGTTTAAGATTTACTCTCTTAGCAACTTTCAAACATGAAACACGATATTATCGACTACACTCACCGTACTGTACATCATATCCCCAAGACGTATATTTCATAACCGGAAGTTTGTTTTCTCTGACCCCTTCACCCATTTTGCCCATTCCCCCACCCCAGTTCCCTCTGGGAACCAACAGCGTGTTCTCTGTATCTATGAGTTTTGTTTGTTTTGTTTTTAGATTCTACATATGAGATCATACAGTATTTGTCTTTTTCTCTGACTTATTTCACTTAGCATAGTGCCCTCAAGGTCCATCCATGTTGTAAATGGCAGGATTCTTTTTTTTTTTTTTTTTTTTAAGGCAAAGCTAGTTCTTTCAGCAGAGAATTAAAATTAAAAGCAGACAGAAGCTGGATAATAAGTACCAATAAAAGCTTTAGCTGACATAGCTTCAATTTATAAATCACTGGCTTTTCCTGGCAGGCCTTGGGGAAGGCCAGTGGCTGCACCAATATACATTCCCACCAACAGTACATGAGGGTTCCCTTTTCTCCACATCCTCACCAAAACTTGTTATTTCTTGTCTTTTTGAAAACAGCCATTCTAACAGATGTGAGGTGGTATCTCATTGTAGTTTTGATTTGCATTTCCCTGATGATTAGTGATGCCGAGCATCTTTGCATGTACCTGTTGGCCATTTGTACAACGTATTTGGAAAAATGTCTAGTCAGATCTTCTGCCGATTTTTTAATTGGCTCTTTTTTTTTTTTGCTATTGAGTTGTATGAGTTCTTGATATATTTTGGAAGTCAACTTCTTACTAAATGTATAATTAGCAAATCTCTCCTCCCATTGGTAGGCTGCCTTATCATTTTGTTGGTGGCTTCCTTTGTTCTGCAGTATTCTGATGTAGTCTCACTTGTTTCTTTTTGCTTTTTGGAGTCAGATCCAAAAAATCAGTGCCAAGACCTATGTCAAGGTGCAGTATTCCAATGTTTTCTTTCAAGAAACAGTGCTGGGAAAATTGTATATCAATAAGCTAAAGGATAAACTTAAACCGCTGTCTCACACTATATACAAAAATCAACACAAGATACATCAAAGATCTAAAGGCAAGAGCTGAAATTGTAAAACATTAGAAGAAAACATAGGTATAAATCTTCATGACCCTGAATTAGGCAATGATTTCTTAGAACTTAAACCTAAAACACAATCTAAAGAAATAAAGAAATAAAGAAATAAATTGGGCTTCTTCAAAATTACTTTTATGACCCAAAGGACATTTTCAAGAAGGTGGAATTAGAACCCAACTGGTCTGACCCCACAGAAAGATGTACTTGAACCACTACCCATATATTCCTCCTATAACATAAAAAAGTGTATACAGGACATGTTGTATTTTTTTAAATGAGCTATAAATAGTACACCATGATGATAAAAACAGGAAGACATATAGAAAAAGTCTAGAAGAAATTACACCAAAATAATAAGACACTGTGTTTAAGTGATGGAATTAGGGTGATTTTTGTTCTGCAAATTTTCTGGAATATAATGAATTAACTATAATAATATATATTTTTAAATTATGTTAAGAATTAAAGACTTTTCCTAAACACACATACACAGTTTTAGAAGAAATGAAATGATAATGTGCTATCACTAAATAGTTGCATTCTTACAGGTTAGAGTCCCAGCACTGATTAAAATCAGTTATGAGACCTTAGATAAGTGATTTAAGCTCTGTGGATTCAGTAATAAACTAGGAAAAAAACAACATATTATCTATCTTCAAAATTTTATGAATTGATATATCTTTAACTCTCTAGTGATGAGGCTAAAACTAATTTGACTAAAATGATACTGCTAAATTAACAGTTTGGACATACAGTAGTCCACAATTTCAATTACATTCCATATTTCACAAATAATAGACCCAGTTGTGAAGATAAGAAAAATGTTTTCAAAACACTAATAGTTAAATAGAAGTTGGAAATATTTTATACTCAATAGATCTTACTATGGAATTGACTCAAATTCCAACTGAAATTTGTGGCGCCTTCAAGAATCTCTGTTGTGTCTTTATGAACTAGCTCTGAACTTTGAAGAGTACAGTATACCTATACAGAGAATTGCCAGATTTAGCAAATAAAAGTACAGAACACCCAGTTAAATTTGAATTTCAAACAAATAATAAATTTTAGTAGAGGTAATATTTGGGACATACTTATACTAAAAAATTATTTGTCGTTTACCTGAATTTCAAATTACACTGGATATCCTGTATTTTATATGGCAATCTGACATATGCGGAATTTTTTTAAAAATTGGGAAATTTTCTTAAACTTTATGGACCATATTAAGTATTAGCAGATAATAGTTCAAATAATTGCAAAACTAAATACACATAATTTTCTATAAGAAGGATTATCAAATTCTAGCTTAAATTATTAGATATTTTCTCTGTAAGTGGCAATATTTAAAACATTATGATTATAAATTTATAAGTAAAAAAAGTATAATTTACTTGATGAGATTTTCATTCTTTTTTTCCACTGAACCTGGCATTCTAGCAGAATTATTAAATAATTCCAAAAGTAATGTGACTGCGGTGTTCATTAGTTGACGGATAAGTTCCTGAAATATGTAGTCCACCAGCATCAGAAATCTCAAAATTGTTTCTAATAAACGTCTATATCTAGGCAGCTTGAAATGTATTGTGTCATCGTCAGAGATGTTTGGCTCAAAAAATTCTCTAATTTCTTTCTGCTCTGCCACCTGTAATTCAATAAACAATTAAGAGACAAGCAATGATTTCCTGTGTTAATATAGCATGATTTCTAATTTATGGGATTTTTATTAGTCTGAATAACATATTACAACATTATCAACAATTTCCGTTAAAACTTTACTTTATGCTTACACCGTATTTAAACATCAGATGAAAAGAAAACAACTTATGTGTTTTGAAGTCTACGAAGCAGGTAAGTTTATAAAACTCAAACAGGAAGTACATATTAATGAATATCTGTGGGACCGTCTTCAAATACACCGAGAGTCAAGTTTAAATATAAGGTTTCCTAAAATGCAGTCCGACGCTGCTTCCTTTATGCTAGGCTATAGCAATTAGACTCAAAAAAACCCTCCATAGAACACATATATGCTACATCATTAAACAATTAAGAAAAAATTTAAGTTCATCAAATCTGATGTTAGAGTTTTATTTTTTAAATAATGTAATTAATAGAACTACATCTCTTAAGAAAACTGACTTAGTAAGTTACTGGAGAATGGTATGTTTTGATCAAAAACGGAGGGTTAGCATCAGTATTCCTGGAACCACCAAACTTCTAAATTGTGATCCTAAAAATAATCTGGACATGACTCGAAATGGTTCCTTTTAGACACATAAACGTTTTATTACTGCTGGCCCTTTAAAATTCTAAAAATATTTCCAATTTTTATTCTTTTATTGGTTGTTCATGTTTTTTAGTCTTTGCTCCACTGACACTTAAATATTTGGTGCATAGTCATCCTTTTGTATTATAATTTTTTAAAACATAATTAATCGCATGAGTTTTTCTACTGCTTCTCCATGTTTCATTTTATTCATTTGTATTTTCTTTTTTTAATTACTTAGGTCTGTTGTTTACCAATTTGGCAAATTTTTTCCAGTACTGGCTGACTTTCTGGAGGAATGTGATAAAGTATATTACTGATACAATAGCTGCTTGAAGAAACTGGACTAAAAGAAGACAGAGTAATTTCTATACCAGTTATGGGCATAGCCACCCTGGGCCTAACAAATGGAATACTAATTTTTAATAGGTTGTGTTTTTACAGAAAAGGTTATGTTTTCCCAGGAGTGGCCACCTGATTTGAAAACTTTATGTGCATAAGGTATGGATTTTTAATTGGTAAAACGGTGAAGCTGAGCATCTTGACCATAAAGACTTTTAGCATTGGTACTAAAACGGTTTTAATTACCTTTTAAATAGCTTGAATCAGTACAGAAGTATACAGTGACAGGCCTTGTAATGCTGGTCTTTTATAAATACTGGTGAGGCTGATGGAAATTCTGGCTTTCGATAGATTAACTGAATCTCTGTGATCACAGGGTTCGTTCTGGGTCAGGTGCATCTCCACTCTGACTGTGAGCTGCCACACTGCTTCCGTCAGCTCCACACCTGTCCTAAGGTTTCCCGGAGCTAGGCCGTTCCACACCTCGCCCAGAAGGATGCTCTTCAACCTAGCCGTATTTTAGATTCACTCGAGGAGCTTTAATGGGGCTGCCTGGGCTCTAACATCAGAAATTCTGATTGAATTAGTCAGGAGGGTCCCAGATATCAAAGTTTATTAAAAGTCTCCCTGGTGACTCTAGCGTGCAGCCTAGAGTGTGGCCGTAGAGTAGGCAGGCATTTCAGTTTTAAAAATTCATCTCAAACGGTAGTGCAGGAGCCTCTGTCTCCCATAAAAGTCAACAATTAGACAGCTATCCATGAAATAAACAAATAAACAACAACAACAAACCAGCTCTGGAAGAGCTCTTGAGTCCACTTATAAAACTTCAGCAACGCAGTGGAACAAAACACCTAGGAATAACTACAGAAAAAAGGAAGGAAGACAGCTTCGATTTGCCTGCATCACCCCATTCCCAGCAGGCACCGTTCAGCAGCAAGAGGGGTCTCCCCAGCTGGAAAGTGTC
>NW_006439191.1:123501-132451 GCF_000325575.1 Pteropus alecto
CTTTACGGCACTGCACCGAGGTCCCAGCTCTGACTTAGCTCCACCCGGACCAGCAAGGCTGAGATGTGCAGAGATGGCTTGAACGAGGAGGATACACGGGGACCGCCAATGGCAGCCGCACGGCAGGAGCGACCATGGTTCACAGTGAGCTGCTCAACAAACGCAGCGGCGTTTGCCACTGAGAAAGGAAACAATGGCCAGCACGGCTGCCGCGAACCCCCAGCAGATCTCACCAGCTTTCACTGCCTGAGCCTCTCCCCACTGCCTTCTCCAGCCTGACCCCACCGAAACCTGGGAACCACGCCGGCAGCCAGCCCAGGCCTCTGGCTGAATGAGTGCGAGACACCAGCCTGGAACCCCATGGCAGACCCTCGCTATCATGCACGTGCTCATGGCCAGCCGCACCTACTGTGCTCTTACACGCCACTGACCTGCCACCTGCCACCAGCCTCCACTACCACATGTGCCTGCCTGAGGGGAGTTGCTGCAGTTACAGGAGTGCACGCACGACAGCCAGGGCTCCCAGAACTGCTTGTGGGCCCAGCTCAGATCCTGTCTCTGGCCCGCACCACTGTGCTCACCTGCATTTAGCCTCGCCATCTAAACATCCGCATGTCCCTTGCCTGGCCCCCATCACTGGCCTCTACTGCCGTAAATCTGTGGTGAGACCTACCAGCCACAGCGGTACACACTGACGGCCAGGTCCCAGCAGCTACCAGTGCACCTGCAGTCGGCCTGGCCAATGCAGCCTGCCCTAGCCCTCGCCACTCTGTGCACCTCCAACTGGCACCTGCCACCACACAGGTACCCGCAGATAGCCCCAGCAGCCAAGTGTTCTGGCCACCACCTCTGCTTGCCTTGGTCTCTGTATCTATCAAAGGTTCAAGTCAGAGAAATGACATCTGAAAATTCGTCAAGGGAGACCCAGTCCATTTATTCCTCCAGAGAGCCTCAAATATCCATCTGGATTCAGCCAAACCAGCCGAGAGATGCAGGAAGTCCATAATCACATGGTATTGCATTGGTTCCTAACCAGGCTGCATTTGGGAGTCATGTGCCATGCACTGTCATTTCTGATAGAGGGAAGCTATCTAAAACGATCCTGTGAAATGAGTCATAGCACATCCATGTTCTGAGGACATTATTCATTGTATTATTGAGTCCTTTTTCTAAAATCCTGAGGGAAGTTTTATCTCATCTACTTATATTTCTCCTGAGCAATCAATCAGTTTTTGTCTTATGAACACTGAACTTTGTAACAAATTATATTTCCTTTTATATGTCAATACAAGTTATATTTTGAGCATCTCGAAGGCATGTATGTCAATATGCATAGATATGCATTTATACACACACGTATATACTTATATGCACATATATTTGCATTCTACATGAGACTTGGAAAAATCCTCATGCTGTACCTCGTAAACACACAGCGCTAGCTTAGCTGGTTGGTTGATTAATCACCTTTGTGCCCCTCCCCGGCTGCCCACTCCCGATACTTTTTTCAGAGATCTCACCTGGAGCAATTGCTTCAGTCTGTACATAAAAACCTTTTAAAAGAAGGTAATTAAGGAAGTACCTTAAAAATTGTAATTTTCACATCGGAAATAGCTTTATCCCTGATGTCCTCGAGTTGGTTCAATGCCTGGGTAGCTTGCCGTAACTGTTCTTCACAAAATTCATCCAGAGAATACGTTCGAGACCTATCGAGCTAATTAAATGAGAGCAAATGTTGAGTGCTGGAAAGTCATTCATTTAAAAAAGCGAAAGATATATTTTGGCTATCTTTTCCTATCATAAAGAAGAGCGTATGTATACTTTCTTTTCCATGTTATGTCGTATATACTATAATTCCTTATACAGGCATCATATTCAAATACCCTTATTTAAATCTACCTAAATCTTGATAAAACACAGAAAAAAACCATATTCTTATTTTAACTGTTACTCAGGTTATGTCAAAGCAGAGAAATTCAAGAGTTAATGTATTTTTGAAATATCTATGAACCCAGGGGAGCCACGAGGCCCAGAAACTGCTTTACCTTGAAGTCCTGATTACTTGTAAAGCTTAAAAACATGAACACTAAATGTAAGATAAAGAGGCTAAAATGAAATAATGCAAATAAGGTCGATGTTATTCTGAGTTTTTCTGGAATCCAGCATGGAGAGACTTCCATCGACCGTGCTACCGCCCTCCTCCCTGGCAATACAGAACGAGACGGTTCATCCATTCGTCCATATCCCACCATTCTTCCTCCCTTCTGGGTTTTCTTGATTTTCCTACCTCATGTTAATTTTCTTGCCAAACTACATTTTCTTCAATAAATAAGCAGATATCATTATCCCTAGTCATACTATAATACTTCATAAATGTATGCTTCCCAAAAATTTTTTTTTAAAAAATGGAAAAATACTGCTCTAGCCTTAAATTTTGGATTAAGTCTGTGTTCTCCCTCTCCTGGTCCCATATCTGGATTTCGGGTCCTGATTGTTCCAGTTAAACGTGTCTCAAAACCTCCCTTTCTGATCTTACTAATTGAAGTCCTTATTGCTTCCACCTACGTTCCTCCAGTATATACTCCCCGATGCCTTTAACTCTGTATCTATCTCCTCGCTTTCGATTTTTCCCACAAACCAACATCACATTACTTTTCCTAAAATAACGTTCAGAAACTTTCAGTAGTTATGTTTTCAGAATAGTTCTCAAAGTTTACTCTGCAGAAGAATCACCTAAGGGACTTGTTAAAAATGTAGATTATTAGCACCCCCCACTGCACCCTCCCCCAAAAAGGGTGGGACAAAAAATAATTTAATTTTTACTAAGCATTCAAAATACTGCTCCTCCTCCCCCCCACACAACCATTCTTGAATAGGAAACATAATCAAAGACTCAACTCTAGCTGGTTCTGTGGCCTTGTATAAGTTATGATTTCTCTGGGACTTAGTTTGTCATTTGAAAGTGAAAGTTTGGATAAAATGACCCACGCACCCACGTTCGGTCTCATCTAGTTCTAGACTTTCCTGCCCCCGTAAAGGTGTGCTTTCGCCCCTGCAGTGTGTACCGGCGCCCTCTGACCTGCGATCATGGTATTAACCCCTGACTTATACTATCGTACGCATTCGTAAACTTGCTTCATCCTCCTTACCTCCTCTATGCGTCCCCAGCCATGCGGAACCCGCCCCCACCCCCGCCCCACCCCGGTCCTAAGGTACAGTTGGCCGCCTTCAGATTTCTGACCCCAGGCTCAGTTCTCCTGACTCTGAAACTATGAAGCTCTGTTCTCCCCTCCATCTGACCCCGGCTTCTCCAGTCTCAGAAACTCCTATTCTTGAGAACGGCCCTCACAACCTCTACGAGGAGTGCCCCCCGTCTTAAGGGCAGCTTCACTTAGCCCTACTTTTCCCTTATTCTGTTATTCTTGGCCCCAGCCAACCCTCAAATTAAACAACATTCAATTGTTGTTTGAATGCCCCATTCCCTCCCCGCCCGGCTCTTCGATCCAGCGTGGCCTGGCTCGTAACAGCCTTCCTTCAGGAAAGATGCCCAAACTTCAATTCCAAAGGCGTGACCATTCCACATGTGTTGTTAGTTAATGTAGTTTGCTAATCGGTGAGCAAGAATGATGGGCAAAACGGAGGGAAGGCCTCCAGAATTAGTTATCGTTTTTCTATGTAGAGAAGGATCCCTTCCAATGGCCTGTAAGCAGAATGAAAGTAACAGTGCTTCTTTTCTACTTCATCTCCATTGTCTTTGCAGAGCAGGTAATGAACAAATATGTATATATCCTCTGGAAAGGTTTGTTTCCTTCCCCTTGATGCTCTGGGGGGGAAACCGATACAGCCTAAGGTGTCTAGGAAAGAGCCCCAACATCCCTTCTTAGTCACTCTATTTAGCATTGTCAGCCATTAGCATTTTAGGCGTAGACTTCAGAAATATTCTAAAGTATTCTAAAGTATGCTTTGCCTGACCACCCATCATGGAGTTAATTGATCAATTCTGTCACTCGGCCATGAATAAAGCAAAGCTATTATCTTAGCCGCCCAACCGATTTCCTTCTACGTCAAAACCGTATCAAAAATACTCCTCTGTGAAACGTCTTCTACTTAATCATTTGGAGACATTAATATTGCTAATACGACTATACAAAATATACTTCATCTGTAGTGATGAATTCTTTATTCATTACTTCTTTTATGTATTCACTCAAAAAAATGTGTTATCACTTTTATGTATCAGTCACTATACATAACCGATTCCAAAAATCAACTGTTTTACAAGTATTAATCTTATTACCGGAGCTGATTGTCAAATTCATAATTTGTCCAAGCCCTTTCGCTGTTTCTCTTTCTAAGTCTAGGTGACTATCCATTTCACTTTTCAGTATCTCCTCCGCACAGCGGGTAAGTGAAGTAAAAGCTGTTAGAATCCTGCTCGGTTATGCATTAAACTTAAAATTTATACTTCTATGTACTTAACCTCTTTGAAAGAACTGTTCTATATAAATGAAATCATTCATTAAGACCATCGCTCTGAGAATTGTGGAACAGGAGAATTCATAAATTTAACCGAAACCTCTGAGTTTCAATGACAATTTCTTGATGTGCTATACTGAGGGAAAGTTAGCTACTATCAATTATATATTAGAGGTAATTGATTATTTGTAAATTCTATTGCAGATTTGGGGCTCTGAAAATAAAGGGCCTCATAACAGACAAGCGTAAGGAGGAAATTATTTATAAAGAATGTTATTAACTATTAAAATTGACGACCCGAGGGAATAATGTTCTTTGCAGATATTTGAGAACATCAGTCATCCATAGGGATGGTTTACTTATGGATCTAGATATCTGTATTCCTTTGATTCAAAACTCCATGTGTTCTTTATGTATACATAAACTAGTTAATATGTCCTATACAGCTAAATCCCCGTGAACATATACCGATATTAACTTGTAGTAGTATACTTCTACCCACCTTTACAAGGCATATGGCAGATGGATTATCTTCATGTTCATTACCATTTTTGAGATTAACTGCATCTTCGCAAAGTCCCTTTATGTAAAGCAAACATCCCTGAAATAATTCATGAGCCCAGAAAAGATGGTGGTACAAAAACGACCTGGAAGTTAAAAAATTTCCACAGACTTATCTCTTCTTCAAAATGAATGAAGTGAACATAGAGATAACTAGCAATATTTGTCTCCTATTCCTATAGTTAATATGTATTACATCTATCCATCTTAAATGGCATCGATAAAGATTAGTAAACCCTACAGTTCTGTTTGCCCAATGCTGACGGCGAGATTTTGGTGCTGAGTGTGTTGAGTAAGAACAAAATAGGAGGGAGAAACAAGTGATGATATTATTCTGTTATACCACTGAGTTCTAAGAATTCTGAAATAGCAGATGGTGACATCCAAACGGAATTATATTCCCCCTCTTTATTAAGTTTAAATTTCCTCAGTTTAATTTTCCCCAATTACGGGGGAAACGATTAACTAGATTGGAAACCATTTGGAGAATGTTTCATCAGTTCTCTAACCACCTATATCACAACACAGAGAAGATGGCCCTTTTCTCTTCTCCGCCCCTTTCTGCAGGTCTGCTCACGGTCACGAGGGTGAGCCACATCACTCCTAACAGCACTGGAAAGAACAGAAGGAAAGAATGAGAGAAAAAGAGCAGAGAGAAAGAAATAAGGTATTGCTTCCACACGGGGGCGCTGTTGAGTAAAGGCTCAGGTCTTCATACACATGCTTGTCCAAGTCGGCAAAGCAGTGAGGCCAAAGAGTGACTTTATAGTGTCAAGCAGCGAGTTAACTACAAGCCTAAAGCCTGTCACGTAGCAGATGCTAAGTAAATACTCCTGGATTAAAAAAAAAAGACAAGCCGAAGACTGGGAGAAAATATTTATAAACCATACGACAAAGGACCGTATCTGGACTATAAAAAGAACTCTGAAAACTCCACAGCATAAAGACAAATAATCCAATTAGAAAATGTACAAAAGACACAAAGAGACATTTCCCAAAGAACATGGCAAATAAGCACATGAAAAGATATTCGACAATATTAGTCACTAGAGAAATGCAAATTAAAGCCACCATGAGATATCACTACACGCCTACCAGATGTCTAAAATAAAATATAGTGACAACTCCAAATGCTGGCATGTATGTGGAAGAAGTGGATCATTCACAGATCGCTAGCGAGAATGAAAAACGATACAATCACTCTGGAACTCTTTGGGAGTTTCTTAAAAAAAATTAAACATGCAAATACCATATGACCCAGCAATCGCACTCCTGGGCATATACCCCAGAGCAATGGAAACTTAACGTTCACATAAAAACCTGTCTATAAATGTTGGCAGCAGCTTCATCTGTAATAAACAAAAACTGGAAAACACCCAGTTGCATTTCAACAGGTGAATGGTTAAAGAAACTGGTAGGTTCATACCACGGACTGCTACTCAGCAATAAGAAAGAACAACCGATATATGTAACAACTTGGATGAATCCCCAGAGTTACGCTAAGTGAAAAGAATCAGTCCCAAAGGTTCCGTACTGCAGGCTTGCATTTACATACAGTCTTGAAAAGACCAAATGATAGAAATGGAGAACAGATTCGTTCTTGCCACCGGTTAGGGAGAGGGTAGAAGTGGGAAGGAAATGAGTATGGCTGTAAAAGGGTGACGTGAGGGGTCTGGAGCTGATAGAAATGTGCCGGATCTTCCTTCTATTGGTGTCGCTGTCCTGGTTGTCACACTGTCCTATTGGTCTGCAAGATGTTACCACTGGAGGAAACTCGGGGAAGGGCACATGGGGTCTCTTTGTATCAATTCCTACAACTGCATTTCAACCGCAGTTATCTCAGGTTTAATAACAACAACAAAACTTGGCTGCTGGATATCCTAAAAATAGAATTAGCTGTCATCTATCTTGGATTACTTAATGAATTCCCCCTTTGGAGGCAGAAAGTTAGATCAAGTGACCGAGAGAACTCATCATAGGTTCTTCATAGCACTGTGACTTCTTCACACCACAGAATGGCATCCCAGGACATATAATAAATGTTTATTTTATATACATGTGTGTGTGTGTATATATATTATATATGTATATATATATACACACACATATATAATCGTGTTTAATATATATAAAATATTAATAATCTTTAAAAATTAGATGGGTTAAGTTTAATCATAAAGGTTATAAAATGTGACTTTCCAATCACTGAGTAAAAACTAATTTATATCTGCTTCTATACTACATATTTAAAATAATGCTTCCTCTTGAAATTTTTATAAATATATTGCATATCAAGACTTACCTGCTTTTCTCTTTCTTAATTCTTCTAACATTCCATTTCCAAGTAACAAATGCTTTATTAATTCTGAAAAGAAAAATACTTCTCACATTCTATACTCATAAATCATGTAATTATATGAAAAAATTTAGTAAAGACTTAGTAATACTAGAAAATTCTCTAGAACATGTCTCAATCATCCTCAGTTACCTGAAGTAAATACTAGACCATATGACTTTTCTCCCAATGATTAACAGAAAGCAGAGCAAAACAAATCTAAGTGAAAGTCATAGTTCTCCTAGATACATAATCAACTTAACTTTCATATTCCAACAAATGTAACAACTATAAAAATACATTCTTTCCACTTATACATGTATTGGCTCATTAATTTTTAAAATTTATTTATTTAAATTAGTTTCAAGCACATCAGTTAGACATCTATATAGTTCGTAAAACGATCCCCCGAACTGCTCCCTGCAGACCCTGACCCTTCACCTACCCAATGTACTCACGCTAACTGCATTCCCTGTGCCGTGCTCCCCATCCCCTTCACCATCCATCAGCTACTAATTTGTACTTCTTTGGTCTATGGCCATGCCACCCTGAACAAGCCCAATCCTGTCTGATCTCGGAAGCTAAGCAGGGTTGGGCCTGGTTAGTCTTGGATGGGAGACCACCTAGGAAGACCAGATGCTGTAGATGTAAAAAATAAAAAATAAGGGATTGTAAACTGATAAGGTCCTTGCAATCTGTGGGGTCCAATCAAGGGTTGCCTCGCCTAAAAAATAATAATTTGTACTTCTTTAAACCTTCACCCCATTCTCTCAGCCCCCCAACTCTCTTCCCCTCTGTCCATCACCAAATTGTTCACTATAATTGTGAGTCTGTTTTTGATTAGTTTGTCCTTTTTGTTCCTTAGATTCCACATATAAGTGAAATTATATGATATTTATCTTTGTCTGACTTATTTCACTCAGCATAATAACTTCTAGGGCCATCTATGTTGTTGCAGACTCTCTCAAAAGGGAGTAGGTAAGCCTGAGTCGAATCTTGATTTTTCTGTTGTCTCTCATGCATTCATTTCATTCTAGCAGCTTGCATCCACATTTCATAAGCCTTGTGTCAGCCTAAGATCAACTTCTGTATCAGGTTTTCATTTTGAGCAAATGTGAGTAAAATAAAGGAAATAAGGGGAAATTGAGAAAATATTGTCATTTTATCATCAACAGAAATATTTTATGGTTGGTGCTATCTGAACTTGATATCATAGTTGCTGGTCACTGAGATTATGCCTTTCTACTGTTATTATCATTACAGATAACTGGCATACAGAATTATACTGTGTTCTGTACTGGTTGGGCCTCCAATCCATGTTTTGCTCTAGGAAGGTCCACTTGTGGCTTGCTGTTTGGCTCTTCACTGAATGTTTGCCTAACCTTTTTGGATTCTGTCTAGAATTTACTTACTTATCTTATATCTTCTTTAAACTATGTTCTCTGTTAAGAATTCATATTTCCCTGTGCACAATTATGACTCATGTTCAGTCTCAGAGACATCGCCCAACTCTTGGGCCTGGCCTTACTCTGGGCCTAAGCTACTCAGGCCCTGCAGCCAGTAGCTCTCAGTGACTCC
>NW_006439191.1:132525-135318 GCF_000325575.1 Pteropus alecto
TTCTTTATTTACTTTGTTTATTCCATTTAATATACTTCTCATCTCAGATAATGTGTTCTTCATTTCAGACTGGTTCCCTTTTATAAAATTTCCAATTCCATTTTTATGTTTTCTATCTCTTGTTGAAGTTCTCACTAAATTTATCTACACTTCCCAAAAGTTCATGAAGCATCTATATAACCAGTGTTTTGAACTCTGCATCTGTTAGATTACTTGACTCCATTATATCTGGATCTCTGTTCTGTTCTCTCATATGGTTTCTGCTTCTTTGTCTTCCCATTTTGGCTGCCTTTCCACGTCCGTGTCTATGTACTAAGCAAAGCTTCTCCGTCTCCCGGTCTTATTAGTGTGGATTTGTGAAGTAGGTGTCCAGTGGGAAGTCTTGAGAGGGGTTCGGCTGAGGGCCAAACTTATCCCCAGCCTGTGCCCCTCCAGGGCCACCTGTTAAGATTCAGCAAGCAATTCACAGATGCTGTGCTTACGGTTGCCCCAAAAGGCCACGCCAGAAGCCAAGGCAGCTGACGCCTGCACGCAGGCGAATCGGCAGTGGTACTCAGAGCGAGCAGGTCCGTCACCATGAAAATCCAGTCGTGGTCATGGCCCCTTTAAGAGACATCTACTGCTGCCACTGCTGCAGCCTCCGTGTCACTCAGCCGCTGGGGACAGGGCAGCTCTGTGTCCTCTCCCCATCCGACCTTCTGCCGTTGCAGGGTGACTTCTTGGACTTCTCCCTACCTGTATGGCTTGCTCCTCTAGTTCCCAGGTGACTTTTCCTTGCTGCTTCTCCTTGTTTCCATCATGACTTTGATTTGGTCACCAGAGGGATGAACAGAGCCTCTATCATCAATGCCATTTTTTCCCCTCCTCTATTGGCTCTTTTTTTTTTTCTTTTTTAGGCGAGGCAACTCTTGGTTGACCTCAGAGATTGCAAAGACCTTGTCAGCTTACAATCCCTTATTTTTTATTTTTTACGCCTACAGCACCTGGTCTTCCTAGGTGATCTCCCATCCAAGTACTAACCAGGCCCGACTCTGCTTAGCTTCCGAGATCAGACAGGATCGGACGTGTTCAGGGTGGCATGGCCGTAGACGGCTCATTATTTTTAAGAGATTTCTATTTCGAGAAGAGTCAAGATTCAGTTTTCAGTGATGATGAAAAGGTACATTGATAAGAAACGATTGCATAGTGGTAGGTAAAAGTTTAAGAGAATGTATGTCATAGTGATATTATTTAATACTAGTTCCTTACAAACAGGGTGGGGCAGGGTGTGCAATTACTAACGCTGAAATTTTGAAACAGCAGCAGAGTGAGTGAATTTTAACTTTTGTTCATTTTTGGTGATTATGTGATTATTATGGACACTCTGCTTTGCGGTCACTAACATCTGGGATGCGACAGGGAGCAAAGGTAACAACGGTCCATAGGTCCCCGGCACCTATTCAGAGCAGCGTGCAGAATGTGATGCATTTTTGTAAGAAACATTTTATGATTTTTAAAATAAATTTAGTGAACCTAAAAAAAAAAAAAAAGATGCATTTGTCATTTGAAAAACTCAAAGAACTCACATGAGAAGGAACCGAAGTTTCCCTCCTGACGTCATCCTTAGCTTTCGCACGTGAAACAGACGTGCTCAAGTGTTTCTGCAAATCTCCCTCGACTGCCCTAAGAGAATGCTGCCTCCTGTTTTGTGCGCTTGTGGATGAGTCTCGTGCCATCTCACAATCTCTCAGCAGTATTTCCCTCTCGATGAAAATGATCACTCTTAAATACACACTGAGATGCGCTGGGATGCTGGTTTACCATAGTGAGCTTCCCCCCCGTAGCATCGAGAGCCGGTGGAGAAGGGAAGATGGTGGGAACAGGAGCGCTCGACAGGCCCATCAACCAGCCGCGCTTAGTGACGTCACTGGCTGATTTTGGAACCAAAGATCGAAGGAGGCCTGGAGCCACCCGAGCAATCCGAAAGAATTGCATGACGTCACTCGAAAAGACACACCCGAGGCCTTTGACATTGCAATGCCTCAGATAAATCTAGTAACTTGACCTTAAATCAGGCTCCAGGGAAGCATTCTAAGCAAGTTCCTGTCGCACTTTAAACCTGACCCGCGGAGTCATGGTACCTCAGGACTCTCCAAAGGCCCAGATGATTCCAAGGGGAGCCCAGATGATTCCCTTTACGAAATATATTTTACGTGACGAGCGTCTGCGCCAGGCCACAGAAACTGATACTTCAGGAAGTCACATGAGGTGAAAAGCTAAGGATGCTGCTGAAGTCATCCCTGCACTGTGTACATGGTGGCACCAGCCCAGATCATTAACTCTTCATATTTATTTATTTTAAATTTGAAATGTTACTTGTTGCAACATTAGTGATAAAAAAAACTTTACGAAATATATTTTAAAATTTTAAAGTTTTTAAAATCATATTAAACTTATATTAACTTATATTAAACTTATATTTTTCTCAATCTGAATTAAAAAAATAACTCATTTTGACTGTGGACTTACTGATGCCAGATGGGGTATATAAAGATGATTCTTGGCCCAATTCTAATTAGGTTTCAATAGTTTATTCAGTGAAATTTATTTTGAGCAGAATAGACCCTGAGGATTTATTATAAGGGATGGATAACAGTGCAAAGTCCAACACTGACAGAGTTTAAATAAATACAGAAAATAATATTTTGGGTAATGTAATAAACTGATAATCCAGAATGAAAAACATTTAGCTTCACTACTGGCACCTAATTTACAGGGATGCAGCTATCATCTCTCTCTCTCTCTCTCTCTCTC
>NW_006439191.1:135420-146506 GCF_000325575.1 Pteropus alecto
AATATATAATATGTATTATATATATGTAATCTGTATCCCATATGTTATGTTATAATATATATCATGTATATATTCTGCAAAAGAAACTTCTCAGAATTGTTACTCAATCATCTATACTGCACGTGACAGGTTCTCGACGATAACCAGCTTCGCTTCCTACCAACCTCTTCGAAATTGCAGTCACATCATTTCTACTTTCGAATACACACTAAACTTGTTCCTGCCCCGAAACTTTTCAACTTGCGCTATTTTCTGTTTGGAACTGTTCTACCTTAAGACCCCACATGGATGCATCTTTTTATCCTTCAGGTCTGCGTAAATACCTCTGCTCTGAAAGTAGAAACACACTCACATTTTTGTTTTATTAGCATTCTGGCCTTTATCACTACCCAAAATTATTTATTTACTTATTACCTATCTCCCTCCATAGAATATATGATCTATAGGTACAGAAACCTTGTGTATTTTTTGCATCATTGTATCTCCAGGGTCCATAACACTGGAACAGGACAGGTACACAACAGAAAGTAAATACCTTCTTTGTCATAAAATCCCTGGTTCTGTTATTTCAACTATTTACAATATTAAACGTAACGATTTTAAAAATTTCTCTTTGCCTAGTCCCCAGCAGATAGCAGCAGACCACAAGGAAAGACAGACTTTAGAGAGGAAACAAAAAAATTATAAAACTAGATGCAAACACTCAAAGAACAACCGTCTGGGACTACTTGGGTAAAGACGGAAGAGTCTTGGAAATTATGATGTGATGTGATATAATGCAAACTTAGAACGAGACAAATTTTTAAATGAGCCCCAAGCTCCCTAATCATTTTGTTTCCTTTTATAACATTTCATCTTCATCTGACATTTTGCACATATGTGTATTTTCTAATCATCTCTCACCCACTATAATCTCGACTTCTTTGCGAGGAGGACAATTGCTTGGTTTGTTCGACAGCATCTAGAATAACACCTGGTTCATAGCAGACTCTCAATAAATATTTGTTTAACAAATAAATGCATGAAAAATAAAAGGTAAGTTAAAGTCATTATGGTCCATTTGAGTTCGCTTGACTTAAAAACATCTTTTTTTCTTACGATATTTATCCAAAAAGATTGAGTTGTAATACTTATATGAGTAAGCTTCCTTTATCAAAAAAATTTTTATAGACTATCCTATTTCCTCTATAATTCCACATAAATATGGCATGACTGTCGAAGAACCCAGATGTCATCCAGCTAATTGCTTTTTCAAAAGAATCATACCACAAATAATGTTTCAGTTTCATTCATCTCACCGAAAATTGGAAAAGAACTTGAACTGCTGTAATAAATTGTAATATCTTCTTTCTAATAGCCATTCCAAAACAGGAATGAGTTCTATTTCTTCTGCACCATCTACTTTGGTAACCTGCAAATATAAAGCACAAAAGTATGCCTATATCAGTGCATATGTGTTTATGTGCATATTTTTGTTTATATAGAAGTTGTTTCTTCCATTTTCAGCTGACGATGCATATTAGAGATATTTCCATATCTGCCCTTACCGCTGTGCTTCACTGAGATGTGGGCCTGCCCATTTGTACATAGAGTTTAGCTGGGAGGCTGGGAGGGCAGAGGATGGCAGACAGACAGTAAACAAATGATTAAAACAAGTCATTGTATAATTATAACTTGTGATAAGTATCAAAGTGCTATGTAAGAGTATAATTAGGGGGATTCGTACACTGTCAATGCAATTTCTGACAATCTGAGAAAACATTTTTCTGTTTTTATTACAATTCCTGTTAGGTCAGCAAAGGCCTGTTTCCTAGATCTTTCTGTGAAAAAATTACACAAAATAAGTATTTAAGAGGTAAAAAAAAAAAAATCTTACAATCGAATCCTCAAAGCTAAATCTCTATAAAAAAGGAAAAAAAAAAAGTCACTATTATATAACTTTCTCCCAATGAGGTTTTTAAACATACACTGTTCCTCAAATGACCAGGCTTGTCTGAAATGCACAAAGATAAATTTACCCAATTAAATTCTATATTGGGTAATATTTTTCCATTATATTCCTGAAAGCTAAAAACACCCATTGTATATTACCTTTGAGATAAATGAAGCAGTAATAATCCAAAATTCTTTGCTATGTCTAACTCTGTGGTCCGAGACCACCCGAAGATTATATGGATTATAAAGAACTTTAGACGTTTTCCGAGGAAGGCAATATATAAATTCTCCATCATCTTTCAAAGGTTCCTTAGGTTAAAAAAATATTTTTTAATTTACTTGACCAAATTAAGTAGCAAAATGACTGAACAGATCACTTAGCAATATTGAAGCAATAAATTGAAGCAATATTAATATAGATTAAAAATAAGAATAATATCATTGAGGAAGGCTAACATTAAATTGTATCTAATCGAAGTTCAGTAAAACTAATCTTGAGAAAGATTTGATACATTTAATTTTAATTCTTATATATAATGTGGCGATAAAACATTCACGAAAATTGATCTATACGCTTAACACACACTTATTAACCCCAAGAACTTGAATGCTTTTTACACACATGCTACGCTTCAGGTAAATATGTCTTTGGTCTGCTGACACCAGAAAACTTTTGAGCAGATTAAATTTATCATTTACTTTAATAATGGTTTTGGTTTAGTATAATAAACAATAGCTAATATTTAAGTAATAATGTTTAATATCTTAAATTTAACCCCTTAAATGTAAGGGATTGAAATTTAACTCTCTTAATATCAGTAAACAGATGCAGAAATTAATATTTTGAAGAGTTAGATAATTTGAGAAAAGTCACAAAGTGAAGTGGCAGAGCAGGGATTGGAATACAGTCTTACCCTAGACTCATGTTCTTTAGTGATATACTATAATGCCTCTTCCTCTTTACCTGGCATTACCCATAAATCAGACATTCCGCATTCAGAAAAAAATTTAAGTGTAATTTATTTTTTAGCTTTGAAACTTTTAACTTTTATTGATAAAAACTCCACAAGGAAATTTAATTTAGTCTTTTTCTGGATAATTAAATTTTAATATAAAAGAGCATTTCGTATTCTTTCACTGTAATTCAGTGATGCCTTCAGAAGCCGTTGAATTGAGTAACAACAGTTTCCAATCGCTATTATTTTAAATTTTGCATCCAGTTTTATTTTTTCTAAAAAAAAAATGTGTCTTCCTTGAAGACTGTTATTGTTTCTTCTCGATTGGCTCAGCTGTTTTACTTTCTTATTTTGACTTCTGATACAGTGTGTACCTAGAAACCTTAAAAAACAAGTTTAAAAACTGCAAACAAAATGAAATAAATAAGTTCTGAGTGATGACTTCTACAGTACGTGGGCTTTCTTAGTTATTGGCCATTTGAGGCATTTTTGTTCTCAATTATTTTTCCAAAAAGTCAAGGTCACTAGAAATATAGATACATTCTAAATGGATTTTATATATAGATAGATAGATAGATAGATAGATAGATAGATAGATATAATATATCTATATATATATAATTAACTAATCTAATTATAGAGGCATAAGAATATATTCCAATTAAATTATTCTTTTCAATTAAAAAGAGATGTTTTCCACATTCTCAATTCTTTCTCCACAAATCGTCCACCGGGCACCATATCACATGCATTATCTCATCTAATTCTCACAGCTCTCTAAGGTAAGTACTATGATCTCTATTTCAAGGTCAAAGAAACTAAAGCTCAGAGAAGTTAGGAACTTGACCAAAATAACACAGTAAAAGTATTCATAGAGATTCAAAACTACGTGAATCTGATTCTATTAGGCATGTACTTTCCCTTACATTAATGCCACCTTTGAATAATAATCAAGAGACCATTTATCCTCACGGTAACAAAGCAGGGACCAGCAAACTCTGGCCAGGACCAGGTGCCTATTTTTATAAATAAAGTTTACTGAAACACAGCCACCCTTGTTTATGTATTATTTATTGTCTATTGCTGCTTTTGCACTGCAATGACAGAGTTGAGGGATTGCAATAGAGATCATATAGCCTGCAAAGCTTCAAATATTTATTACCTGGCCCTTTTAAGAAAAAGTTTGCTGATCCCTGGTCTAGAGCAACGGTTCTCAACTGTGCATCAGAATCACCTTGAAAGCTTAATAAAATGCAGATTGCTGGGCTCCATTCCTGGAACTTCTGATCCAGAAGATCTGAGGTGGAGATGAAACGGGTATTTTAACAAGTTCCAAGGTGATGCTGAGGCTGCTTACCTGGGAACTGCACTTTGAGAATCTCTGATCTAAGAGTAGGAAGAGAGGGTCCTGCTCAATCTTAGATCACCTGTAATAAATGAGGTCACAGGAGGAAGACCTTAGTTCTTATCACAGGTTGTACCCTATGGTCATTTGACCTTGGACAAGACAAAATTTTTCTGAAGAGGCTAATAGGTAAGGAGAAAATGGGAAGGGTGAGGAAATACAGAGATGATACAGAAAGTCAAGTACCAGGGGGTAGGAGAGGAAGAATGGCAGAATGTTACAGAAGTACATCAGGATTTCTCTTTAAATCACACAAAAAAAACCTGATAAACATGAATATAAGAGTAGATTTAAATTTCAGGCAGATGTCTTGTTTTGTCTGTTCTCCATTCTTTAAATAAGCGAAATGAAATGTCAAACACTTCTTTCTCATAGCATTTACCGTGAAACAAGACCGTAATCTGATATCAGTGTAATAATGTCTGATTTTTATCTAATATCTGAAATGAATGAAATAGAGTAAGACAGTTTCAAATATTAATTTTTATAGTATACAACTGAATAAAATGCATAATACCTTTAGAATAATCTTCCGAACTCCAGTTTGGGGACTTCTGTATTCCAAATTATGGTGTGGTAATACTGTTTGCCAACCGAGCTTTTCTCTTAGTTGAATGATATATCTTACCACATCGTCATCATTTGATTCTGGTTTAGAACATTAAAAAAAAAAAGATCCAAAGTAAGTGTGAATACGGGCATCACTTAAGGATAATGTATAATATTCCAAATCTTTACATAGAGAAAAATTTTGAATGGTAACTGACGCTTAAAGTTTACAGACTATATAGTTGAAGGAGGAAATACAGCTTAAATTTCCATTTTAACTGAGGCTGGAAATAAGGAATAATATTTTGTCATTTAAGAAAGATTGCAAAAGACCTAACTCTACAATTATACAGGTAGTTAGCAAGAATAGACACTAGAACAGAAACTAGTTAGAAGGCTTTTCCTGAGAGCTTTTCAGAGGCTCTAGCAGGGGAACGCAGGTGCTCATATACCCTTGACGGAAGAAGGATCCTCTCCTCTGTTAAGGAAGGTCGTCCTCTTCTGTCGAGCTCACAGCTGGGGAGGGACGCATATGTAGCAATGAGAGAGGAAGGGGACACTCACTTAGCCAGCCAGACCGGCCAAATCAACCCCGGCGATCAGTGGGGTGAAGATGTCGCAGCCAGATCAGCTTCATACCCAGAAGGCTTTCCTTATAAAGGCCTAAGCTGGGGTGGAGGCAAGAGGGTCAAAGGAAGGATGACTATGTAAGATGGAAATGTTCTTCCTAAGAATACCCATCCAACAGACACCTTTCAGATCAAATCTTTCTTGACCTTTTGGCAGCTGATGGTTCTCTCCTTCTTGAAACATTCTCTTTTTCTTGACTTTTGTTCACCATGCTCTACAGGCTGTCCTCTCAGCCTTAAACTTATTTTCTTGACAAAACAAATCATGGGAGCAGCAGCACACCAAAAGCCAGGCTGGCAAACCAACCACGCTTCGAAGTTGCTCGAGATCTCTGGTCTTCCACAAATCGTAAACGCCAGCTAATCAAAACAACTCCTTCGCTAAGGATTAAGTGAGACTTGGGATATCGTATAAGGCAGTATCAGGGATTAGATAAGGTAGTGCAGGACCATAAGAGTAAGTTCCCCCTTAAATTCCGTGCCCCAGGCACCTCACTTGTCTCACTTTCGTCTGGGCCTTGTCAGTTGCTTAAACATGCAAATAAATTTAAAACACTTAATTGAGAAGAAAGCTAGTTAATATCACGTATAAAAGAGAAGGGGAGGTGTAACCCTTAGGGTACGGAGATGACACAGACTGTGTAGTCCAGCCAAGATGATATCACAGACTCGGATAGGAAAACACAGAACTCAAAATAGTGTGGTGTTGGCACCGGAAAAGAAAAATATCCATCCAACAGATTAGAGTCTGGACCTATGACGACGTATAACAGAAAATCTAGTCAGTGTAAAACGCAGTATTTCAAATCGGTAAGGAATGATTAGGTGCTCATAACTCATGGTGGGAAATCGGTTCTAAAAATATTTTTATAAACATTTATAAAAATATGTAATTCTATATGCACCTATATAATTATTATTACCTGGATAATAATTATATATGGATTAGAGATCCATATATAGATGAATTAGAGAAGGAAATGGGAAAAGCAAATTGCAGAGCTATTAGAAGAAAATATGGGAGACTATGTTTATAAGCCTAGTGAAGGCTTCCTGAAAGAGAATCAAAGCCATGTTAAAAGAAAAACCTGTCTTCCTCCAACTAAACAATGTATACAGAAGAAAAGCTACTATAAACAAAGTTAAAATATAATTAACAGATTGGAAGAAAGTATTTGTAACCTCCACAAGAAGCTAGGGATTCAAATACCAAATATTTAAAGAAGTCTTCCCAACTGTAATAAACATTTTAATAGAAAGATGAGAAAACAATACATAGGAAAAGACAAATGGCCAGTAAACATATGAAAAAAAAATGTTCAACCTCATTTGTAATCAAGGAATTGCAAATTAAAATGACCAAAAAAAGCCATTCTCACCCATCAGACTGGTGAAACATGAAAAGATGGAAAATGTCAGTTGCTGGCAAGGGTATTTCTCTCATGCCGTACTGTAAGTATAAATTCATACAACCATTCTTGATGTCAATTTAGCAAATTTAATAAGTTTGATAGAGACTGTTGGGAAATGAAAGTAATTTAGGACAGGTTGAAAAAGAATAATTTTTCAGAATAAGTAGTAAATTTAAGAAATGTAGATCCTCCAAAGAGTTGGGGGAAAATTTTTCTAAAAAGTCAAATTAATTCAGAAATGAAAGAATCATAGATACTAAAAACAGACACTTATTATGTACTTAACATTGAAGGGTGATACGCTTTCCTAGCGTGATGAGTGTTCAGTCACATCCAATATAGCAATTCTTTATCTCAGTAATACAAGGAAACTGGCCTATATTCCACGTTCACAGTGAGTTAAGAATACAGTACCAAGGGCAAGGTCAAGAAATTGCACCTTTCAAGAGACAGCCTTCCAGAGGAAAACCATGAGAAAACAGATAGGGAGCAGAATAAAGATCGTGTTTATTTGGTCTACGTAAGCACAATGCGATATATTGTTATAGCCACCCGATAAAACTCCATCAGTGAGGACGGAGGCTAAGTTTCTAGCTCCCTCACTTTACAAACGTATAGCCTTGAAGAAGCAATAGTAGAGGACAGAATCTTCAGCTGGAGTAACAAGACAGTGGTTAAGGAAGAGTTCTGGCTGGCTTCTAAGGGTAGAACTACGCAGTCTCTTCCTAAGGATACCAAGAAATACTTACATTTAGAAAGTTTAAAATAGGACTTTTGCTGACTGGACGTTTATAATGTAACAGAGTAAATTTATTTCATTATGCGAACGTGTTCTCGTAATGGAAGATAATACATTAAAACTGTCAAATGAGTAACAGTGCTAGAAAGTGCTGTGTTAATTCTAAGGAAAGCGATCGCTGTGGACTAGGGGCCACATTGAGAGCTTTGTAGAAGACTCAGAAAAATGGATCTCAATATAAGGCTGTGGGCGGATGAAAAGAGAACACATTCTAGACAAAAACGCCATCGTGAGAGTGACAAAGGGAATCCCAAAGGCACGCATCGGCACGAATGAGCCTCGAAAAGACAGATTACAGAAGGGCGCCATAAAACGTCACTAATGTAAATTTCCAATCTTTTATTAAACCATATTATACATACAGAAAAGTACACAGATCACGCATAGGGATACGGCTCGATGACTTTTCAAGTGGTAATATACCCTCTAACCAGCACGCCAGCAAGAAAAAAAGTGAAACTAGCACCCTGAGGGCTTCGTAGAAACCCCTGGGCCAATATCCCCACCTCATCCCTTTCCCACGAGAGGTCCTACTACGCTGGTTTCTAAGACCAGGGGTCAGTTTTGCCTAGTTTTTACTTCGTATTGATAGAATCACACGGTCTGTATGTATTCTTCTGTATCCAGCTTCTTTGGGTCAATATTGGATGTGAACTTTTGTATACACAAAATAATACCATATATTTTTATGGATGTATTAGTTATCTATTGATGTTTAAGTAACTGTCCTAAAACCTATCAAGGTTGAAAACAATAAATATTTATTATCTCACAGTTTCTATGGGTCAGGAATTCAGAAGGAGCCTAGCTAGGTGGTTCTGGCTCAGAGTTTCTCACGGGGTTGCAGTCAGAATGCTGGTCAGTGCCGCGATCATCCTCAGGCTTGACTGGGGCGGAAGGGTCACTTTCCACGAGAGCTCGCTTGCCTGGCTGTCAGCAGGAGGCTCCTGTTCTTCAGTTGCACCTCTCTGAAAGGCTGCTTACCTGGCTCACATGACAGCTGGCTCCGTCCCGAGAGTGAGCCAAAAGAGAAAGTAAGAGGAGAAGCCACTGTGCCTCTTACGACTTAGTCTTAGAAGTCACACAACATCGCTTCCGCCATATTCTATTTTTCAGAAAAGAGAACTATCCCTTCCACTATGTTATTTGTCGGAGCTGAGTGGCTAAGTCCAGCCCTCGCTTAAAGGGAGAAGAACAGGGCTCCACCTTTTGAAAGGAGCGTCACAGAATATGTGGACTACGGATAAATGTCAACATAGAAAAAAACGTAAAACCGTAAATGGAAAAGATAGTCAACAATTTCAACACAGTTGTTCGCTGACACTAATTGTAACTGAAACAAGAAAACAGGGAAAGGAAAAGTTGGGGAGTGGCGTTAGCTATCTGTACCGCTTTATTTTCATATTTGTTTTCTATTGCTGTATCGCAAGTTACCACAAACTCGGTGTAAAAGACAATACGAATTTGTTATCTCATAATTTCCACGGGTCAGGAGTCTCGCTAACTTTAGCTGGGTCCTCTGCTCAGCATCGCACAGGGCTGAAATCAAGATGCTGGCTGGCTCTGCCCTCATCGAGAGGCTTGGCTGGGGATGGGGCTGCCTCCACGCTGCCCTGCCTTGGGGGCAGATTTCATCTCCTTCGGGCTGGATGACTGCAGTCCCCATTTTCTTGCCAACTGTTGGCCTGATCTCGGCTCCTGAAGTCGACTTTCAGGTCCTCGTCACGTGGCCCTCTCTGTAACGTGGCAGTCTGCCCCTTCAAAGGCAGCAGGATGGCATCCACTACTGTTTCTTGGTCTCTCTTAAAGGCTCATCTGATCAGGTCAGGTGTGTCTAGTATAATCTCTCTTCTGATTAACGCAAAGTCAACTAATGAGGGGCCTTAAATACATCTCAAAAATGTGATATAAAATGGTGTAATCAGAGGAGCGACATTCCGCCATATTTGTGGGTTCTGCCTGCAGTCGAGGGGAGGACATCATACAAGGTATATGCAACAGGGGGAGGGAACATTGGAGGATATTTTAGAATTCTGCCTACTACAACTTCCTTTTTAAAAAATGATGAAAACGTTAACATCTGTTAAATCCAGGTAGTGAGAAAATAGATATCTTTTAAATTATTCTCTCCACTTTGTATATTTGAAAATTTTCATAAATTAAAAAAAAAAAAAAACCTAACTACTTAAGATTTACCAGTCTATGTCTTCATGGGTTTATGAAAACTAAATGAGGGGAGCAAATTAAAGAAATATAATCATTAAAGGATTAGATTGTTTTTCTTTATCTGGCAGCAATTACACCTAAATTGTTCTTTCTTACACAGATACCAATTTCAAAACACTGCAGAACAATGTGACAGAATGCTAGGAATTCTTAACGTACAGCAACAGTGATTACGTCTGTTGCAATAAGATTGACTGTGTTAGCTTTCTGATGCATTACAAATTGCCACAAATCTAGTGGTTTAAAACAACGCACACCTCTGTGGGCCAGGAGTCTGGATATAGCTTAACCAGGTGCTCTATTAGGGTTTCAAAGGCTGAAATCAAGGTGTTGGCCGGAGTTGAATTCTCATTTGGAGGCTCAACTGGGAAAGGTTCTGCTTCCGAGTGGTTGACAGAATTCATTTTCTTGTGGCTGAAGGAGTCATAGCAGCTTGCTTCTTCAAACCCAGCAGAGGAGAGAGAGATTCCAGAATGAGTTGGCTAGGAAGATGGAGTCTTCTGTAATGTAACAGAATCACAGGGGTGACAGCCATCACCTCTGCCATAACCTATTGGTTGGAACCAGTCACAGGCCCTGCCATGATGTGGCAGGAGTGGGGGTGGAGTCAGACAGGGCAAGAGCACCCCCATATCCATGCAGGTTTTGTGCTACGAGGCATTTATCATTTTGAGGATCTTCTCTTTAAAAAATGAAGCCTGTATGAGTGAGGGGCCCTGAAGTTTAAGCTTCAATAGCTTTATGATAAATCTGCCATAAACCAGAGTATGTCAGTGAAAAATAGAAAAGCTTCCTTCTTCCTATAAAACTTAAATTAAGAATTTTAGGAAATATAAAGAAAGTACAGGTATGGAGAAAATACAAACTGGAAAATGTTAGTAGAAAAAAATCTGTTTATATTAGTTATTTATTTGGAGATTTAAACTCTATATCGGACAAAGACGTACAATTAAATATAATGATACCATAAAGTTTTACTAAAAAGAGAAAACAAAACCACACATCTTAACCTTATTTCTAGTTCTACAGTCATAACTTTCGGGGATTGTTCTTAATTAAGATCACAGTCACTGAACAGTCTCTGTCAATTTTTTAACCTATTGAAATTTAAGTTTTCAAAGAGATTTTTAAAAAATTTAACAATTTTTAAGCAACCAGACACAAAATGCAATCAG
>NW_006439191.1:146543-175914 GCF_000325575.1 Pteropus alecto
AGTGTCGCCTAAACAAGCCGAGTTGGTAAACCCACTTACCTAATCTGTCATAGGGCGCAAGGCTTACTTTCTTAACTTTTAGACAAGTGAGAGGTTGATCCTTTTTTCTCTTTGATTTCTCTTTCTTCTTATGAACCAGGGGAACTGGCTCTGGAGCAAGTACGTCTTGCTGAGTTCTACTTTCTTGGAGGTAATCTGAAAACAAAACCGCTATTAACTGAATAATCGCTAAGAGCTATAAACAATATCATGGGGATTCTACATACCAAGCAATGTAGCTGATCATTACGCAGTATTTACACAGGCTCGGAGTCAAGCTGCCTCGGTTCCGAGCTCTGTTACAAGCTTCACTTCCTACGGCTTCGTCATTTGCCTTGTAAGTTACCTGTCTGCCTTACTTTATTACCTTTAAAATGAGGACTGTTATAGTAAGAACCCCATCGGGTGTTACAAGGATTCGATTAACTAATATGTTCAAAGGACACAGTAAGCGCTTACTAAGGTGAATGTTATCGATTTTATTATTACAATAAATCCTTAAAATGTGAATCCCCATGTAAAATAAATGCATAACAACCCCTTTTTATTAATTTAATTTGGTAACTGAGCCCGGAAAATGTTTAGATACAGGTGCAGAAAAGTAACATCGGGCCTATTTCTCATATTCCTTCTACGACTTACCCCATGGGTGGATTTTCAACATGAAAAATGGGAAAACTATTAAAAACAGGGTTGTTGTTTTTTTAAAAAAAAAGCAAATACATTTTACTTTTGATCCTCATTAATTTCAAATATTTACACAGTGCAAAACACTGAGCTACAATCAAATAGGTGATAAGACACGATGATCTCAACCAAAACAAAATGAACACGAGTGAAATAGCCCGTAAGCTCCGTTTCGGCCAATAGTCCTGACGCAGAGGAAAGAGGACAGGGAAGGAGGGGACGAGGCTGAGAAGCTCAAAGGAGACCGCGCGCCTGTCTCGCTCCAAGGAATCGGAGGTTTCGTTGTGGGCTGGGGACAGGCCTGGGGATGAGAGAGCCAAGAAAACAGAAGGACTGTCCAGGAGAGGACAAAGAGAAAATGTGAGCGTCCATGAAAAGTTTCTATGGGACAACTGAAAACCTCCCTTTACCTTTAACACCCATTCCGAGAGTTTGCCCACCTCCTTGCCTTAACTGCAACCTAGTTATTCCCTGAAGGCTTCACTACGTGCAAACCTCTCGAGTAGTGTTTGTTTATACTCCAACACCCCATACACCTCAGGATTGGAAAGTGGGCTTATTTTCTTCCTGGTTCCCAATTTACTACTTCCAAATCGTTACAATTTGCCCTCTGGAGGGCGGGGATCCTCCTCCTCTGAAGCTCGTGCCTTTTCATGACGTCATGCTCTTCCCACTGCCACCCATCAACTTCCTGGTCACTCGGTCTGGAACCCTGGCTCCGAGCAGGGACTACCTTCTCCATGTGAACTCTGTCATGGTTCTGGAAGACTTTGGGGTTCATGAATGAAGACCTGTCTGATACTGGGCCCCTCCCCACACTTCCTAGACATCTCTAGCCCACAGTGACCAGCCGCTCCCAAGACTGTCCTAGTGCTTGTCATCACTGGCCGCTCTCCTTCCTGCTCGCTTAATGCTCCCGACATCTCCATTATTTGATGTCATTAGTTCCTTCGGTTTACTGCCCCCTCACTTTCTTACAATCCATCATCCTTCTATTTTTTTTCTTCCATCTTTCTGTTTATCCCGCTGAGATTATGTCGTCTTTCAACAACACTCTAATCAATATCCTAATGTCTCTCTTCCTTTTCATCTCACCTATAAGGCAAAACACCAGCCCTGGGTGAACTCCACTCTCTATGTCTCTATGCCTACATCCTACAGCCTGGTGCTGTTAGAGAAATCCCCACAATGGGGAGGACTGAGAACCTCCAAAATTCATTTTAATTTAAGCACAAATGAAACCTGAACACGAAGCTGAAATCCTACTGTTCACTGGGTTGACTTGCTCTTCCGGATGTTTCAATGGCTATTTCAGATGGTCTCCACGCTCTTCAAATCTCCAAGCCTTTACCTTCCTATCTTTCTACATCAACTGATCTCGTTCCTCACTTCCCAGGGCAAATAAAAGACGTCAGGTGACACTTCCTTCATTTTGCCATTGCCAGGTAGGCCAAGTAACCCACATCTGCACCCATCCTGTCCTTCTGCCCTGCTGACCAGCAAAGGTCTGTTTCTCCTTCATCCAAAACTAACCTTGCCCCCCTTTGGCTTAGACCCCATCTTCTCGTGCCTACACTACTAACTATGCCTTTTCTTTCTACTTCATATCCGAGCAGCTCCCACCTTAAATAGAAGCTATTTCTAGATCACATTTCCTCCTAGTTAGCAATCTATATCTTGTCTTTCTTCACAAACTTCTCAAAAGAGTTCCACATGAACACTATTCTATTTCTTCATCTACTATCTCTACTTCTTAACCCTTTCCGGCCAGGTTTTGAAACTCCGCTAACATAGCACTCAATGACCATATCCTTTGGGTCGGCCGACTCAATGGACATTTTCTGCCCTCATTTCACCTGAATTAACAGTGTTATCTGATGCTGTAGACCACTCCTTCCATTTCTATTGAGATATAATTGACAAATAATAACATATCAGTTTTAGGCATATGACAAAATAATCTGATCTTTTTATATATTGAGAAATGCTCACCGTAAGTCTAGTTAACATCCTTTATCACAGTTACAAATTTTTTTCTTGTGATGAAAACTTGGAAGATTTATTCTCTTAGCAATTTTCAATTTACAATACAGATTAACAATAGTTGCCATGCTGTGCATTATATCCCCATGACTTAATTTATAAATGAAAGTTTGTACTTTCGACCACCTTCACCCATTTTGCCTCCCCTACCCCCACTCCCAGCCTCTGGTAACTACCTCTCTGTTCTCTGTGAGTTTGAGGGGTTTGGTTCTCTGTTTCAGATTTCACATTTAAGTGAGTATTTGTCATATAGTATTTGTTTTTCTCTGTCTGACTTATTTCACTTAACACCCTCTGGGTCCATCCATGTTGTCACAAATGGCAAGACGTATGTGGCTGAATAATATTCCAGTGTGTCTGTGTGTGTGTATGTGTGTGTCACAATTTCTTTATCTATTCATCCATCGACGGATGCGTAAATTGTTTCCGAGTCTTATAAATAATGTTGCAGTGAACATGGGGTAGACTATATCTTTTCAAGTTAGAGTTTTCGTTTCCTTTGGATGAATATCAAGAAGTGGAATTGCTGGATTGTATGGTAGAAAGGAAGAGGAGATAGACGATACCGGATAGAACCCACGTTCCTGAGGACGTAGCAAAGGGGGAGCTCCAGACCTGCAGTGGTGGGATTTACCCCAAAGGAGAGGAGGCACAGTTACCCCAGAGACAAGAATTTACTGCAGATGGGGCTGGGGAGCTGGAAGTCAGCTGTTCCCACTTGACAACCTCTATTTTTCTTTTTTACTTTAATAGGAGGCACAGCCAAGTAAGAGAGCCTAATGGTTAAATTATGACAGTTTAAGCAGAGGTTGTGAGTAATGGGAGGAAGAGCTAAAAGGAGACAAGAAAAAAAAAAAAAAATGAAACCAGACAGCACTGAATGCTCACTGATGCTGGCCACTGTGAATTAGGACAAAGAACCATTTGATGCGATTGCGTAAGTTCGCTGCAAAAAGCCTTCCCATCCCAGGGATGAAAGCAGAGAAAATTGACAATTACGTCGATCAGAGTTCAAGTTCTGCCAAACTAGATGCGGAGGAAAGAAATGGGAAATGGAGTTAAAGATATCGGGAAGAGAGTGGCTGATCCAGGAAGTAAAGAATGGAGAGTCGAGAGTAACCTTTACAAAAGTGAGGATATAAAAAAGCCAGATAAAAAAAGGCAATTGTGGTTAAAAAAAAGATATTAGAAACGGTAGAATCTGGGATAGGAAGAAGACTAAAAAAAAATGGAGATATGTGGAGGAGTAATCAAGACACCGGTAGATGAGACAACAGAGGTCACGACGTCGCCAGAGAATGTCCCCCCGCCTGCAGAGCCTTTACCTCAGGGTCGAAACTGAGATGATATGCATGACAGAATGATGCGGACTGTAAGTTGCTAGAGAAATATCAGATATTCTTGGCAGTAGCAGTAATATCACTGTTATTTTTAATATTATGATCAGTATTTATATTATGTTCCCTTTAAAAGGCAAGGGGCCCATCTGAAGATATTGCTAATAGCTATGACTAATGAAATTAGTAAAGTACCACATCTTGTATTTTGAAAGTAGACTCTAGTATTTCAATATATCTCATTTGTTTTCTCAATTTTAATGCTATGAAAACTTCTTTCCATTCCGTAAAAGAGAAATCAACATGCCTGGATAGTAATCATCTTGATAAGTTTCTTCTGTTTTCTCTGACTTCGAAGGTGCAGAAAATGTTCTAAATGTTTTATATTTCCAGGTTTCCTTTTCTGTTGTTTTAGATAGCTGATTCTCTGATGGTGTGACATAATTGTAATTTTGCTCTTTATAAAGTCTAATAGGATAAAGGAAATAAGATGCTATGGTTAACATTCTCTGTAACTTAAAATGTAAATCTTTACTCTGTACTTTACAATACAATATAATATCTATCCTTTCAGGCAATTTTTGATAGGAATTTTGATAAGCAGATCTGAACATAGGGTTGATTTAAATACTAAATAGATCTAAGCGATATTGAAAATTTAAAGCTAAAAGAGACTTAAAAATTCTCATCAAATTTTAAGATGAAGAAATGTTAATTAAATTAGTGGCAGAGTAAGGTCATATACTCATATACAAGTCTACTCATTTATTACCCTCGATACTCATATATTAACCTCCTTTAAAAAACAACAAAGCAACCACCAACAACACATATCAAGATTAAAACCAAAGTCTTTTCACAGCACATGAGCCAACTGTCTACTTTCTAAGTGTTGGAAAAATCTTTTCATACAAACAGAACACAAAATCACTACCCACAGCTGACTTATGCAGTGGACCATATTTTTACAAGGCAGAAGAAATTCACGATTTTGTAATTCTTTACATACACTTCTTGGTAAAAAAAAAAAAAAAAAAAATACCCATTGGTATGTTAAACAAAAATACCTCATCACATGAACAAGAAGGTAATACTTCAAAGCGCAACGTCTTTGAACTTGTTTATAGCTTCATCAGGGATTCTTAAATCCTTTCCCTCTGAGCATTTTGTGAGTCCCGCTTGGTTTCTAAACACATTGAAAAGTTTCCTCTTCATTGAAATGCCTATCCATATACTTTTATTTTGGTACTGAAATGTTTACTGCTTTCTTAATAATGTTTAGTTCTTTTCACATTTTGGATAGTAATCTTTTGTCATTTTGTATGTGTTGAAAATGTCTTCTGGTTTGGACTTCTCTTTTTTAATTTCTTGATAAAGTCTTGATAAAAAAGAAGTTCACAACTTCATTATAATCTACTTCATCTATCTTTGACTGTGTAGGTTTGTATTGTTTATGTGTTACTTAAGAAATCTTTCCTTACTCCAAGGTGAAGACGAAATACTTTTTCCTTAACAGTTTCAAAGATTCACGTTTTAGAATCCTTAGAATTCATACATAAGTCCTTAAATCCTTGAGTTTTGAGTTGTGGTATGAGGGGCAGATCAAATTTCTTCCCCCTCCACATAAGGATAAGTAGTTGCAACAGCACCGTTATTAAACACTCCCATCTTTCCCCTCACTGACCTGTAACACCCATTGCATACTATTAACTATCTCTGGTTCTTTATTTTTATTTGTCTATCCTTATTTCTATATCATGCTGCTTTAATTACTATAGTTTTGCTAGCTGTAAGTTAAGATTCTCCAATTTTCCTTTTCTTAAAGAGTGCTTACATATTCTAGGACCTTTGCTTTTCTATATATTTTCTATATATATCTCATTGCATTCTCAATTAAATTTTATAATTTCCTCTGTAAAAGTCAAACACATCATTCGAAATATTATTTTTTCTAGGCACCTTATTTTTCATTATCATTACAAAATGGTAGTTATGATTTAATTGCATTTTCAATCTACTGCTGGATTATAGAAATGCAGTTCACTTACATATACCCCTCCCCCAAGCTAAGGTTTTCTACACTCCAGAATCCTCATGCAATCCTCACAGGACAATTTACATTTTTTTCTTGTCAGAAAGACTTACCACTAGCCATATATTGTTGAGATTTTAACTTTATTATATCTTATTTTACCTTGATTTTGTGTCACTCTCCTCCCTGTTTATGTCTTGATTTACTATTTTTGTTGTATCGATGGGTATATACGTCGCCATATTTTTTTCTGAATAGAACTATGAAGTAATGGGCTGCAAAAAAATATATTTTTTTACATATGGAAGATGATTTCACAGCTATGACTATAGGTATTCGAAACTGCATACCTAATCCCCAGCTTGTCACTAGGTTTAATGTAGTATCCCCATTACCTTCAAGTGTACCTTATGCATAGTGTAATTTCCAGACCCTTCACCACGATTGTCATTCTTCTCGGGACAGTCTCCACATTGCTTAACTTCCTCTCTAAAACAGTTTTTTCCTTTCCACATTGATGAGTTGATGTAAATACAATTCTAATTTATCTTAAGTTCTATACTGAAGATAGTGATACATTTTAAGATCCTCTCCTTAGGGAAAATCATCAGCAAGAACTTAGGGAAGGCCACAGAACGGGTAGCCTGAGCTGCAGAACTCACGTCACCATTCATTAAGTACGAAAAGGCCACATTCATAAACAGCCAGCATTCCTCAAACAGAACACAACAAAAGGGGATGTGTTTTGAAATGTGAAAATGAGACGGTCTCTTTCTGATCACTGAGGGAAATCTAGCAAGATACAGAAATTCTCCAAATAAAGATGCACTGCATGAGAGTATACTCTAGCTAAAGAATTTAGGCCAAGAAACTCGCCTAGAATCAATGTAAAATAGAAAAAGCTTCAATTGACAAGTGAACAAGCTTCAAACAAATCAAATAAGACAGACTGAAATAGGCCAGAGGCAAGAGTAGTTCTTACTAGAATAGAAATGATAGGAATGTCTACATCAGATATGAAGCAGAAACTACAATATCAGTGTAAGACAGTCTACCTAGGGATGAGACTTAGGGTGTAGACAGAGATCCAATCAAGACCCAAAGAGTATCAAGAACAGCCATAAAGAATCATTCATCGCAGCCAGGAATTGAAAGATATAACTTTCAGGCTCACACTCGAGATAAGATGAAGAAACATCCCAAGGGAGATACTCCGTAGGATTAAAAAAGCATCCCTGAATCAGATTCGTTCTGGATTTGCAACAGAGGTCAGCAGAATCTTTCGGGAAAAAAAAGACCAAAGATAAATATCTCAGGCTTGTGGACCGGAAGGCAAAATCTAAGATATTCCATAGGTATCCATGTAACAAAAGAGAGCACAGATTTCCACATATATCTCATGGATGAAATTCAATATAGTATAATAATAATTTAGTACAATTTTTAAAAACACAGGGCTATTAATAAGAAAAATAGAATTCTTTGGAGGAGGATAATATGTCACTTAATTAGGATTCAAAGTTTGTGTTACCTGTGATCAAATTGGTTGTGATTATTTCTTTATAAAAACCATTCTTAGCTTGGGGACCATATAAAAACAGGTGGCAGGCCATATTTGACTGATAGCCCATCATTTACCGGCCCCTACAACAGAGTCTGCTAATCCCAACACTGCTTCAACTTTGAAATGGCTCATATTTTCAACATTACCATCAGACATCCGATAAACATAAGAAAAATGGCTCAATCTCACTATTAATCTCACTCGAACAGCGAAAAAAATCAAGCAAGTTATTCTTTTTCCTATCAAGTGAAAACTATCAAGTTAACCTCACACTTCTCCACAGCGACATTCAAAGACCAGATCATTTCCTCAGGGAAAAAAGAGAGGCTTAAGAATTTTATACATAGCCAAGTTTCATGTTAAATATGAAGATCACAAACATTTTCAAACATATTTTTTTTTTTTGTAAAAAGTACATGATAATAAACCTAGTCAACGCAGAGATGAAGGCAAAACACATGGTAATAAAGAAAATAATAGTTAGAACATTAAACTCATTTAAATATAGAATTAAGTCAAAACAACAATGGATGGAAAAGAAAAGTGGTAATTACTAGTTAGAACCGTTTAACAATTAAAATATCTTATGCTCAAAATCGAATGCAGCTACAGCAGTTTTAGAACTTAGAAATCAAAGTTCAGAGGAGTAATTAATGTATTTAGTATTTTAAAGACTAAAAATGTGTTCAGTAAAGAAGCTAGAACATGAACAAGCTCAGAGGAAGAGAAATTAATATAATTGAAAACAAGCAATAATCGAGATCAATAAAACTAAAAGCTGATGAAGGAAAAAAAGAAACAGTATTCAAAAGGCTCTCCCTTACTTCCCAAAAGAAAAAGACACCAGGCCAAAAGAGTTTTACTAGTGAGCTTTATCAAACATGCCAAGAACAGAAAATCCTTATATAAACTCTCAGAAATAAAGGAAAGCTACAGAACTTATTTCTTGAAATGAAAATAGCAATGATTCCCAAATCAGACAAGAACAAGTACATGCACAAAAAATTTATAGACACAAAAAAGTTCATAACATTTATGAACATAAATGTAAATATCCTAAAATATTAGCAAATCAAATCCAACGATGTGTGTCAACGCACATATGTGAGATATATATAGATAGATGAAGTTTACCCCATGAATTGAAGTACAATATCTATTGTTATTAACGTAATAACATTCAAAATACTTATTAGAAGTTATATTTATCTACATTAGGTCACATATATACTCATCTGTATTTGTGTTGTGTGTGTGTATATATACGTGTATGTATATATTACATGATAAATGGTGGCAAAGTTTTCCAAAGAGTTCATTACTCACTTATGACTGAAAAAGAGCCAAGCCCTCATTAATCTAGGACTAGAAGAGAGCTCACTCGGCCCAATACACAACAACTAACCCTGCACTAGAAAGGTGAGCTCCTAAGGGCAGGGACATTGTCTGAGTCATGCCTGCTACACGGTGAATGCTCAGCAAATTCCCGCCGCGTGAATCCTGAAAGCGGGGCTCGGAGGCATCCCCCTGCAAGCTAGGAAATCACAAGGCCCTCCCTCCATTTCCGCCCAGCTCCCCGGGGCCAGCGCCCGGCCGGCCCTCCCAGCCCTGTCCCTCCTGGGCCCTCGCCCGCCAGGCTCGGCTGACTGATGGATCAAAGGCCTGGTGTCGCAGAGGGTCTCCGCCGCCCTTACCCCCAACGCTGTGGCCAGACGGCAGCCTCGGCCCTTCGCCCTTCAGACCCCCACACGCTGGACAGCGCCAAGTGAGGCCCGCCCAGAGGGCCAGTGGAGGGACCGCTTCACCGTGTCGCGCCGCAACCTCCTCGCCCCCCACCGAGCCGTAACCGCCCCACCGAGCCCGGCCGCCCCGCGCACAGCCTGCAACGCCCGATTCCTAGCCCTGCCTCGGCCTCCAAGGGCGTCGTGACAAGGGCGTCATGACACTGACCATGTCTTAAAAGTGGTGGCGGGGAGGCCAGGGTGTACAGTGTGGCCCAGAAATTTGCATTAAAGTCAGATTAGATATATAGTGCAAGTCGAAGACCCCAAGTCTAACCTATCGACCCCCTGCTACCTAGGGGTGGCCTACTACCTAGGGGTGGCCTAAAGGCAGGAGAGTGAGTGTCTGTAAAACAGATGACTCTGGGGACCCTTGAAAAGAGTGACTTCCGTTCAAGATTTTCAAACCTGTGGGCATAAACTTATGGTTTAAAAGCCTTGGTTGTTAGTAAAAGGTTATATCTGGAAGTGTGTGTTTGTGTGTGTGTGAAAATGCCTCTTTTTAAGTATCTTATAAAAAATTTAACGAGTCAATGTTCTATATTTCACTCACCCAATTCTTTACTGAGCACTTACTAGGTACCAGGCACCGAGCAAGGCACGCAAGACACATGGGTTCCTTTCTTTGCATTTCTTTGTAGGGGTCACAGAAGAGAAATAATACAGAGATTTGTTGTAGTCCACTATATTTAAGACTATGTTTCATTTTTAAAAAGTCCCACTTTTAATATTAATAAACTTGAATATGTAAGCATTCATCAGGTCACAGTAAAATTTGAGTATGAATTCGAATTTGAGTATGAAGCTGTTCAGAGTGTTTGAATATTGAGGGAGAGGAACAATATCACTTTAAAAGGAAAAATCATTTTGGAAATAATGTTACTTTACATGACAATAATTATCTCTGTTTGGTAAAATCAGCCAGAAAGTTGAGAGTCATAGCTCAATAAAACCATCCAAACAACAAACTGTCATTCAACAAACTGTCTAAAACAAGATTAACAAAAAACAAAGACCGTGAGGCCACCTTCTCCTCCAGTCACCTTCATCTCAACATATCACATGGCAGTTGTGGGGTGTCCCTTGCTCCCTACCCCAGTGCAGCTTATTACAAAGTCCTGTGGGTTCTATCCACTAACTGTTTAGTTTGTCACTCGGCTCCATCTCTGCTGTTTCAGCAGTGGGCAAAGCAATGGCCCTCAAACCAGGGTACAGTACCTCTGGAGGAAGCCAGAATTCAGGGGATTGGGATTATGTGTTCAATATTTTCACCTCAAGCATCTTCGCCATAATATCTTGGCTACAGCGTTTCACCACAGAACTAATTTGCCATAAGGCCATTTTGCCAGACTTGTCTTCCAAGTTTTTCGTTCATGGTATTCTACATTTTTTTTTTTTACTAGTTGATCTGCATTTGCATATTATCACATGTCCAGTGATAGACATTCCAAAGCTCTATAGAAAATGTTATCATTAAGTAAGACATACAATATTACTGAAAGATCCGCGAACTTATATGTGATTGTTTTCTAGTATAGTACACAACCTGGCCCAGGAAGTTTTATCACTGTATTTTCCATCAAGTCTGTCTACATACTTGTTATCAACCACTAATTTCAGACCACGTCTTCTCATTATCGGATAGAACATTATGAAGGCTAAGATTTATACAGTATAAAAATGAGAGGCTTACCAGAACTTTGTCAATAGAGAAATGAAATGAAACCAAACTGTCAACCAATGTTTTTATCTTGTAAGGCAAAATGGCCTTATCACTAGTTAGTTCTGCCACAAAAATATTTGTCGCCGAGATGTTTATCCTGAAGATGCTTATAGGAAAATATTTAGAACTCTGAGGCTAGTGATGGTTTTAAAAGAATTCATTTATAGAGCAAGGTCTTCACACATACCCTTTGGTATCCTCATGAAGATTGGCCCTTCCTAACCTCTCTTTCCAAAGCCCCTTTCGCCCACTTTACATGAGAAAGACAAGCCCTCTTCCTCTGGGATCCCAGTAGGGTGCTTCCCACATGTAAAAAAAAACCTGCAAGAACACCTAAGAGCCAATGCGTAAGAAAAGGGGAAGGGGAGATGATTAATTAAAGTCTATGTAAACGCACAGTAGAGCTTCTCCTTTTTCTGTCTGTATTTCTGTTAAGAGTGCAGAGTGGTGCTGCAGATGGCAGGTATTAGGATGTCCTGAAATCAGATTCTTGTGCAATGTGGACAGTGAATTGATAAGGACTTTCTTCTGATGGGCTCATCACTTCCATACCCCAACAGCGTCAAAGAATTCTTTGCTCTTTGTGGAGAGTTGAATGAATGCGAAACAGAGGATCAGTAAAAAATGTCGATTACTAAGTAGGGTTTTATTTCATATGGTAAAATGTAAGTGATATTTTTCAGCTGTCTGTAACACACATTTCTACCTAGAAATAAAAGCACCCTCCAACAGTGAAGCAGTGGTGGTTAGCGACACTAATTCTTTTATATAGAACTAGAATATTTTCTAGACCACCAGATTCTTCAAAACGCACTGGTTAAAACCTGAGGACTAAAATGTTGTGTGATTTCTTTGAAATTCATTCTGTTACACAATGAGTTAAAACATATTTAATTATATCATGAACTATATATTTCAATTATATTCAACCTTCATATTTTTATTTTGTAATATGCGTAATTTTTGAAATGTTTTTTAAATGTTTTCTATCTACTATCAAAAAATTATTCCCTAGATGCTGTACCAAATATTTTTTAGCTTCATAGAGCTTTCTTTCTCATTAAACACGTAGAGAAATTTTGATCATGACGTATATGACATAAATTGTTGTTTCTGAAGCAGTCTCTGTAATTCTTAATTTATAGCAAAAGCTGATGGCCAGTTTTTAATACCGAAGAAATATCATATTTTTAGCCACACCCCTTTTTTCATAAATAATTTATATCTTAACTACATATCACATTGCATTATTGCAATTTAAGTAATGAGAAATAGTATATAGATTTATGCTTATCTGTATAACATTAAAATAAGTAAGTTATATCTACATTATTTAATCTTGATTTGATTGGTTTTATTAATCCATTTTATAAACGCGGTTATAATTTCTTACACAGTGCTTTCTGTCATAGTTTTTGAAATGTTTTTTAATGAATTTATTTGAATTGATAAATGAAGTCATATTTTATGATCTAAAGTCGGTTTGATCTGGCTAATTGATTTGGCAATGCTAATTATATAGCAGACATTTCTCACAAATCCAATGAACTAAATAGACAGATTCATGGTTTTAATAAAAAAATATTATTGAGAGACATGAAAATAGTAAGAGTCTTTAACATTGTTTTGGCAAAGGCATACTAAAATTTTAAAAATACTTCTGTTTTCCTGTTTCTGAGAACATTGGGTTAGATGAAGTGCCTGCTAGTGAAAAAAATGAACGGTATAATTAAATGACTTGATTAAAATTTCAGTAATATTCGAGAGGAATACTTCTTTAAAATTGAGAAAACGAATGATTCTAGCGACTAGGTAATCAGCACCACCCTAGCTAGATCCCCTGACTCTGCCGCCTACTCCCCCGGGAGCAGAGCACCTGCAAGACCAGCCTTGTGCCCTATCTTCTAGACAGGCCAAGCTGTGTGACTCTTCCTGCCACCCCACTGCATAGGACTCCAGGGAGTGAGAATTTTAAATTTAAAGTTAGTCTTCCATATAATTATGAAAGATGAGAGAGAGAGAGAGAGAGAGAGAGAGAGAGAGAGGAGAGAAAACGTACTTTATTTAAGGAATAACGTAAAATTCCCATTGTTTAAGAACAGCTAGTTTCTGGTATTTTTAAATGGTTAATGGCAGGTATCAAACCACTACAGTTTTTAGATTCCCACTGAACCCCTTTAAGATAGAGGTGTAACAATTTCATTTTAAACCGTCAATATTTACAATACGGCAGAAAATATACCCTTTGTAATTGTTAAACATGATGGCAAATATAAATGTCATCTATAAAATCTATGATGGGACACATCATTTTTCCAATAATTTGGGGGATACATGAGACAAAAAGTTGGAAGACCACTGGGCCGAGGTACAATTGTCCCTTATCTTGGTCTACTGAAACATCCTTATGGCTTGTTTTCCCGCGTCCACCCTTGCCTTCCTCCTGCTCATTCTAGCCACAATCCCAGAGTGCTCTTTACAGAATGTGAATAGTCATGTCTCTCCTCTGTTTATGAAGCTCTGAGTACTTCCATTTTACTTAAGCTGTCTCAGGTGAGACGCACAATCCCAGGGACGCCCTAGCCCAGTGTGGCCAGACCCTGGCCTGCCTACCTGACATCATCTCAGTCCAGTCCCCGTCTCTCAGCTAATCACAGTGACCTTCTTGAGGCTCCTCACACAGGAAGCTCTTTTCTGCCTCAGCATCTGTGCGTGTTGTTCTCTCTGCCTGAAATGCTTCTTCTTTTAGGTTTCACCTCTTTAATTTCAGCTCAGCCTTCAGGGAAAAACCAAAATATCACCTCCTTAAAAAGGCCTTCCTTGGTGCCCCAATGTAAATTAGGTCCTCTGGCAAATATTCTCCTAACACCCTGTAAATTTCCTTTATGGTGCTCATCACAATTTATAATTACATATTAATTGCTATAAGTATTAGTTTAATGCCTGTCACACCCACTAGGCTATACTCCATGAGGGCCTGTTCTCTGTTTTACTTAACACCATATTCTTAGCACAGTAGCTAACACATAGTAGGTTCTCAACAAATTCTTATTAAAGAAATGAAATAAGGTTGCTAAATAAGGAAGCTTTTTTTTCTTACAAAGATGTGAAGACCCATGTAGGTCTTATACTTTCTTTCACTTTTTAGCTCTAAATTTTGAAACCGAAATTCATTTATTTTTTAAAAAATTCTCCAGACTCTTTTTTGATAATTCCTACTTCCTTACAAGTATGAAAACATACCTAAAAACTCACCCTTTTGGTTAAATTTGCATCAGTTATACAGCCTGGTGATGTTTGTATGTGTGCCCATTTGAATTATGGTTTATAAATGTTAACTCTTTTTACACATTATTGTAGTGGATCTTTTAAAATCGAGTGCTTGTCAAATTAGTCTGTAGTTTATCATATGCAACATGAGCACTTTCATATGCTCAGATAAAAAAGCCCTGGATTGAGACAACCATTTGCTCCAACACTAACTCTGTGTTTTTAGGGCTGAAAGAGAGCTTGAAGGTTATCCCATTTTCTAAAGGAGAACGATTTTACATTGTTCAATGTACTATTCTTACATCCCACAGATAACTTTCGTTTTGCTTCCCTAAATTAAATTTACTCAATATTAAAATTATTTCCTACCAAAAAATAATCTCCAAATGGTGAGCTTAAAAGTTAAAAGTATTGCTTTGTTCCTTTACACACTTCTAGTTCTTTTGCCACTTTTAAAAAGGTATTAAGAAGTAAAATTCAGTTACTTTAGGTTATCTAAATACCCACATTGCTAAAAACCTGACGGGTACCTATAAATCAGCACTTAACTGACTAATCTATTCTTGGTTAAACCTAATTTGAATTTCAAAAAATGTGAGTGATGATTAGTCTTTGATTTTTTTTTTTTAAAATTAATTGCTTAAATCCAAATTTGGAATAAAATTCACTGACAGGTTTTCTATAAAACAGTCTAACGGCTGAGTAGGACCAATGTTCCAGCAAAGACTGAGGTCTCACACTGGACCTGTCAAACATTCACCTTCGTCATGCTCAGGAGAATGATTGTTTTCCCACTGATGCCCCAGGGCCGATGTGGACTTCCTTCTACCAATCTCAGTATAGAAGCCCCGTTAGAGACAAAAATATCACTCAAAAATGTTATTCTTTATTTTCCTACTTCGAGAAAACTACTAGATATTTTAATTCTGTAACAAAAAGAAAACTTCTGAGAATTCGTTCACTTGTTTCCTTTTTTGACAAGCTTACTAGATTGCTGGATTCCTTGAGTATGTATACGAGACTTAAATTTTATAAAGCAACTTAAAATATTAAAAAATGCAAAGAATAGTTCTTATGTAAACTGCATAAATGGGTAAGGAGGAACTCATTCATGGGGTGTCATTTAGATTTTTAGCAAGACTTTAGGAAAAGATTCTCATGATGTCCTTATGGACACGATGGTGATACCATGATGAGGTGGGTTTCTGAGTAGTGGGAAAATGTTTCTAAACACCACGTTGCTAGGCTGCTAGGCTCTCCTTGGCCCGATGTCATTCAAAGTTTATTTTAAAGACTAAGACATTGACATCTATGTCACGTTGACCTAAAACTGGGATAGGGTCTATCACATCCAAGAGAACCTCAAGAAACTGGAGCAATAGACCAAGTCTAGCGTGATGCAATTTCACAGGGGTGCAAGTAAAATGTATTTGGGTCTAAAAAACTAACTCTGCCGAAACATAAGGGGTTAGTTAGAGGTGTTTAACAGTAGTAATCATGAAAAAAATCTTAATGTTTTAATGATAGTCGATTGTGAATTCATCAAGTTATTAATATCATTTGACTGACAGTAATGCTAATCCTCAAGTATCCTGAAAAGTGAGAAGAGACATATTCTTTGATGGGCAAACTGATGCCCAATATGATGGTATATTTCTCACTAGTCAAGCTACTTAACCATAAGTCCCACACCTTGAAAAGTGGTGAAGTCCTTGCCACTGGAAAGAAATGTTTAAGCAGAGTCCTGACAAGCATTTAAAGAGAATGAAGGGAAGGTTGATGCCCTAGATAGGAAGTTGGAGCCAATGATTTATAAGGTCCCTTCTAGATGACACTGCGATGACAGAATTTTCATCACAATTGTCATTAGTGCTAGGATGCTGGTGAGCCACGCATGCCCATAATAGACACTCTACCGCTGTCTCTGCTACTAAGCCAGGATGTACTTTGAAACCAACACCTGTTTAGAGTTGACATTCTAGATGTCCGTGTTAGTTACCTGTGGCTGCTATAACAAATTTTCACAAATTTGATAGTTTAAAATAAGGACAAGTTGTTCTTACAGTTTTGGAGAACAGAAGTCTTAAATCAGCTTCACTAGACCAAATTCAAGGCTGCAGGGCCATTTTCCCTGCAGAGGCTCCAGGGGAGAAGCTGTCCCTTGCCTTTTCCAGCTTCTGGTGGCTGCCAGCATTCCTTAGCTTGTGGCTATATCACCATGATCTCTGCCTCTGAGGTCACATTGCCTTCTCCTCTTCTGTGTGTCAAATCTCCTTCTGTGTCCCTGTTATAAGGTTACATGTGATTTACATAGAGAGCCACCAGATAATCCAGAATAATCTCCCATTTCAAGATCCTTAACTCAATCACACCTGCAAGGCCCTTTGTCACCATGTAATGTAACATTACATAGGTTCCAGAGATTGCAACATGTATATCTTTTGGGGAGGTGGTTATTCAGCCTACTATAAAGTCTATACACTATTCCTAGGAAAAATAAAATAAAAATTAATGGAATTAAAATGTAAAATAATATTGCAGTATAACACAAAGCATGGATTTCATAGGAATCTGAATTTGAATTCTGGCAACTAACTGCATGACCTTGGGTAATTTAATAAAATCTGCAGAGCTTGGGTTCCTTGCCTGTGAAATGAAGGTAATACTTCATCTCACAGTATTGTATTAAAGGTGAATGTCATGGCAAGCACTTATCAAATTGTAGCTACAATTATTATTATTATTATTATCATCATTAATTATTAGTAGTAGTAGTCGTAGTATTTTGACAAAATGATAGAAAGATGCCAGATTATAGATTCACAATTTAATAAGACGGCATGCTAGTGGCTCCTCTACTCCTTTTCTCAACTTCCCAGTAAAATACTTGAGATGATACCTAAAACAACAAAAACTCACTATAACTCTGCAAATGAGTCTATTGGGAAGGTCTACCAAAGGTGGAATGTTTGGCAATTGGCTGAGAAATACATTCCTGAAATCTACATATCTCATCTTTCGAAACATAAGAGCAAATATAACACCATAAAGAAGGTAGAGAAAGACTTGGTCTCCAGCACTGCACTGAGTAGGAAACCATACAGCTATGCCTTTACTGCACCAGATAATTTACGCTTCGGCCATACTGATGACAGCTTTCCTTGTCCCCATGTTCCTATTCGGAGACTGCAACTCCTATAATACCACATAACCAGTTGTGTCTAGCGCAGGACAGGCTGTATGGTGATGCCTTATACTCTAGAAGCATGTGGGCAGGGCCAAGAAGGAATGGACCTTGGGAGCAGGGCATGTCAAGAAGTGGAGTCTTTTATTTTGTACGAAAGAAATCCTATGTATTGCATCGGTCTCTGATAATCAGGGAAATCAGCCATAATGATAGGGAAGATCTCATTAAATAAATACTATAAAGACAGAAATTGGGCTAAGGGTTATTTATAGCAAACTTAATGCTGATTCTACATATGAGAGAGAGAATCTGCCAGCTCCCCAATTAAAACTGAGAAGAGCTAAAGACATGCAGTACACCTGGGCTCTTGGCTCACACCAGGCTGGATGTTTCTTTATTTGAAGATTATTCAACAAAGAAAAGAACACAACAATAATAGCAGCATGCTGTCTCCAGCCATGGGACATCTACTAGAAACCGTGGATCCCCACGGCTCCCGTGCTCTGAAGCAGATGCCCACACTCTCACTGCATGCCCAAGCCCCTGGCTGCAGATTGCCAGCTTGCGTTCCAGAGGGTGGCCTATGGCTCGCCCAGCAGCTCCAGTCTGGCCAAACCAGCGAACTTCTCTGCTACTCAGTGGGCTAAACTACATCCCTCCAATGGAGATCTGAGCCCTTTCCAAACTAGTCCCTCCCGACTCTCTCTGTCCTAGGGAACCAGATAGAGTTTCCCTATATCTCATAGCTATGCCTTTATCAAAGTTAATAAATTTTCAAATTAAATCTCCCCAGTTTAGCCTATTGTATATTTTCTATCTCTTGACTGGACTCAGACATCTACAAGTTCTTTATGTGCATTAACTCATATATTTCTCATACAACTCTATGAGGTGAGTACTATTTTTCACCCCATTTTTCAGATGAAGAAATTATGTGAGGTTAGGTAACTCACACAACAACTGAGACTTTACCTTTAAAGTACTTTTAAGTCTAAAAATTTGGAAGAAGGGCATGTGCTAAAAAAATATATATTTTTTGTAGGATATAGAAGAAAATTTCTGCAAACTTCTGCTTGATTTTTCTCAAAGAATCAAGAAACTATAGCCTTTCTGAAATAGGAACAATGGGCCATAAAAAGTGAGCCATCAGCATTAGAGGCAGAAAGAGCAAAAATAATGCTGCCGAAAACTGAGGGAGAGATGCGACAGTCTAGGGGAACAGTCTAGAGAAAAAAAGGGGTGAAAATAAGAGGGTACGTGACAGAAATTCAGGTCAAAGACGTAAAGGCAAACCTACAAAATTGAGATCTTCCTGGAGAAATCACTGGAATAATGGGATCAAATACTCAGCACAGATTCCAAGAAGAAATGGAGACTCCTCTTGCTCACTGAGGGAAATTTTTAGAATGATTATTATACGATCTCCTCCAAACTCCTGTAGCACTTTGTTCAGGCTGTGGCCTTGGCCGTATTCTGTCTTGAATGTGCTCGAAGTGCACTGAGAGAATCATGTTCCAAATCCAGGTCCTTTTACGTATTATCTGTGTGGCTTTAATGAGTCTCAGCCCCTGGGTCTCAGTTTTATATCTAACTTATACTTAATACCTCCCTAAGATAGTTAAAGTACAAATTGGTAGTTCCCAAAAAAGTCGTGGTGATGTAAAGTATAGCATAGGGAATATAGTCAATAGTATTGTAATAACTGTGTATGCTGTCAGATGGGTACTAGATTTACTGGAGTGATCATAAGGTGTATAAATGTCTAATGTTGTACACTTGAAACTAATATAATATCGTATGTCAACTGTAATAGAAAAATAAGAAATAATTTAAAAAACAAGGTTATAGAGTGATGTAAACGAGAACATATGTGGAACTATCTAGACCAGGAGTCCCCAACCACTGGGCCGTGGACCGATACCAGTCTGTGGCCTGTTAAGAACCAGGCTGCACAGCAGGAGATGAACAATGGGTGGGCAAAGCTTCATCTGTATTTGCGGCCGCTCCCCAGCACTAGCATCACCGCCTCAGCTCCGCCTCAGATCATCAGGCATTGGATTCTCATAGGAGCACCGGTCCCTGGTGTCAAAAAGTTGGGGACTGCTGATCTACACAATGACCCCTGAACCTGAAGTTTTATATTTCCTTGTAAACGTAAATATTTAAGGACAAAAAACACATCTATTTTGTGTGTGTGTGTCTCCTGTAGCACCTAGCAATGATAAGCACCCCATAAATATTTATCGAGCATGTTTAATTTAAAACAAAGGCCAGGATAATAATATCTAGATCTATCAGACTTTCACAAAAGGAACAGTTGGGTTCCATGCAGATTAGAAAAGTATCGATGAACAGAATTGATTGTGTTTGCAAACAGAAACAAAATTCATTTGTTATTGCTACTTGCTTTAAGTTCAATGTTTACAAAAGATGATAAACATTAAGCCATTTTAGTATGGTGGCAAATTTTAATAATTTTCTCCATTTTATGTTATAACTGAAACACTTTACTTCAATATACTATAATTTACTATAAAACTGTAGTGCAGAATGGTGAATTGTAAGTTTGTTTTCACAAAAAAAGAAATTGATTCAAAATGACAGGAGAAGATTACAGCAATTAATATAACCATCCAAAGCAATATTTTCTAACCATATAAGATGGCTAGTATAGTCAGTAGAAATATGCAATAATTTGGATTCACAAATATGTCAACTTTAATCACGAACCTTAAATTCATAAATATATATCAAGTCATAAAAGTCAGTATCCATCTAGTGAAAAACCTAATGACTTCTCTCAACCAGCTATGGAAATAACAAGGTTGAATCATATTAAAAACCAACGTGACCCAAATAAAGTTTTCTCAGACTCTCATCTGTCACTTCTCAGCCTTTTAGCTAAGATCAAGTGTAGACTGTAGTCTAGTTCACATACTGCCGATGATGTTAAGAGTAATCACCCCCAGAGAACCACCCAAGTCCAGAATGGCCCTAAAGTTTGAATTAGTATTCTCCTGTGTAGACACGTTGTCTTTCTAAAGTCACTAGACAGGTTCCACTCTGAATTGAATTCATGGACAGTTCCCAGACTGACCTGCTCAGTCATGAACCTTACAGATTTGCAGATTAAGTCTGGAGAAATTATTCCAGCAAACTAAGCTCTGGGAGCCGTTCTAAGGTTGCATTTCATACTCCACAATAGGGCTTACTTCTGCTTCACCAGTTTTGCAACTTCTGCATTGTTTTTACACTGTATTAAATATTTAGGGCTCCTATGATGTTCAAATCCATCTAGATTCATGGTTCTTTCTCTGCTTCCACACAATTTATTTACCCAATTTAGTCCCATTGGGAGCATGAATCTTTCTTGGCAATGCTCTAGTAGGGAGTGTATTTGAATTCGGAAGAACCAGGAGGGGGTAGAGTTGGAAGAAGTGCCTTCTTACACTTAGCTTGCCTTAGAGAATTGCTGATTTTGATGGTTTCTGCTCTCTGATTTATGATTTATATGTTTTAGCTAAAATAATCAATTTGCCACCCCACTAGAAAGAGGTAGGCAGGAATCTCTGTGACTTGAGTTTGTGGAAAACCCTACGGTAGAGTCTATTTCTAATTAGAGATAATTTCCTCTCCACCTGATTCATTTATGCTGCTTAATTTTCCGTTCTTTGAACCAGTGTTGCTAATTTGCATCAAACTGCTTAAAATGACAGACTAACCTTCTCGCTTTCTACAACTTTCATAACCAAAGTCCCTAACTTACTGTGAATTCTTTGATTTTTCTTTCCCTGTAATTAGATCAGAAGTGGATTTTCAAAGGACACATACGATTAAACTTGAATTATGCATTAGTCTATCGGATTACGATCCTCCCTGGCAGCTAAGTGATTTTGGTTATGGGTGTGGCATGTGTAACCAAAGCAGGTTGTGGAAAATAAAAGAGCCATAATCTTGGGGTCTGGGTCGCTGCCTTCGGGAAGCAGCTGTGAGGACCCAGGATGCCATGCGGGAGGATATAGAAGGAAGGTGGAAGAATCTGGAAGGCCAATTTACTTAATCCCAAGGACTTGGAGCCTGCCCTAGTCGATAGTGCCATCGACTGTCGTGAGCATTCTTAGGTGCGTGGCTGCAGTAACCCCCCTGCAGGGTCCCAGTTGCCTACGGTGGCTTTTCTACTGTCTCTGTCTCGCTTTTTCCACTCCCTCACTTGCATCTAAGTCCTCGTCTTAGGGTTTCTTTTGTTCCTTTCACCGAGGGAATGGTGTCTTATGTTTTATTTTTATTTGTTTACATTGTGGTGATGAGGGGTGTAAAGAGGTATTTATACTCGAACGTGGCTTTTGAGAGAGAGGAACAGTTTGCAGCATGAGTCCGACTGGGAGGAGGAAGCTCCCTTGTCTTTTCAAGACTCCTTGAATTCTGAGATATAATTTGCGTACCTTTATAAAACCCCTCCTTCGGTGCCGCTGCTGTATAATTTGCACAACTGTTCAGTAGACTGTTGTTTTTCAATCCTGGCTCACATCAAAGGCACCTGGGAAGCTTTAAACACACAAATTCCTGGACCCCGACTTTGATCTGCAGAATTCGTCTCCCTGTGAGTGTACATGTGGGTATGTGTGTAAACCCCTCAGATGATTCCGATGCACGGTTCAGTTTGAGAACTGCACAAAATTTAATGTCATTCTTTCATCTCATTCCATTAATTGGGAGGGGGATCACAGAAGACAGCGGGGAAAGACAGAAAGTGTGGTTGTGGAGGCTTGTGGTATGAAGTAATTGAGACATTTGAATTTTACAGCTACATAATGAAGATGATTTGATGACAGTGTCAAAAGGCTGTACCAGGGTCACTGAGATGCCTGTCAGATTTGTCCTTCTCTTTTACAGCTTGTAATTTAAAGGGTAAGAGCATAAGCCACTTTGACGATAAAGTGGAATCCTTGAATATGGTCAATGTAAATGTAACCTTTAGGTAAGGAAAGAGGAGAGACAATATAATCAGTGAATCAAATGCAAATAATCAGCACCTCTGTGTAGTACTGGCGCATAATAAATTACAAGGCTGAGATTCTCATAATGTGATATTTGGGCAAAAAAATAAAGAAAACACCTGCAACTCATTCTGTGAATTTAAAATGTGATTCTCTTAAGTCTCTTTCAATACATTAAACAGCAGATATTAAACCAGCCCCCCCAAAAAATCTTGTGAAACTGTAAATCTAGAAAGCAGATACAAAAAAATAACTTTCTTCACTTGGTGTTTATTTCTTGAAATCATTAAACATGAGACTTTACAACTCTTTGATGAAATTCAAACAACATATTACATTTTCTATTGCCATAAAACACTCTTGCAGTTAAATCTGTCAGCCTGCCCAGTTTCCATCAATCCCCAGCATTCAGCAATGTCAAGAAAGTGCCATAACTGGAGTAGCTGGTTTCTAAGAGTCTTATGTCTTCCCCTTTGGGCAGCTTCTATAAGTCATGTGACTCCGTAAGAGCTCACGCACACTACCAGGCCTGGGACATGATTAATAAATGAATAAATGAATGAGTGAATGAATGCATGCATGCTGCACAGACCACTTCCGCACTCACTCACTCTCTTACTCTCTCTCTCTCATATTCCAAACTGGCCTTGTCAGCAGATTCTCACATTCCACAATAGAGCCGTCAAATATTTACTGAGCACGGCCTATGTCAAAGATAAACACAGTTGGACATTAGCTAAAGTAGTGAAAACAGATTTTGTTCGGTGACTTTGACAGGAGGAGAAAGAACTGAGCTCCACTCTGATTTATGCAGGACTAGGAGTTTTAAAGTTTCGAGAAGGAGGGAGAGAGAGAGGGAAGAGGTTTAAATCATCAGAAAAGTGAAAAATCACAAAGCGTAGATTGGTATGAACGTGGTCTACTAGCTGGCAGTTATCAAAGTTCAAATTCTATCTCGCCGCAGAGACGGGTAGCAGAGGCCCTGTCTTTCCTGATGGCTTTCAGGTCCCTGAGAAAGACACTCCCGAGTTATAAGAGATACGTACACATCTCAGAGGGACAGAGAAGGATTCATAATTGTAAGCCCATTTTAGTAGATGATCGATGAATTGGTCAGGGGCCTATTGGCTAAAATAAACAGTAAATTCTTTTGACAGCTCTGAGCTTTTCCAGACAGGAACTCAAAAAGGGGCTGGGTCGTCCCAGACACATCGACCTTCCGCTGCTAGACATCATGTTAAAGTTTGAAGTTTGCTCAAGTCTCTTAGTTTGGATGGAGTCATTATGTGTTGAGAGTTCGCTGCAGTTCCAAGGGGCTAAGAAACAAATGACGAGGAGTAAGACCAGTTACCTACCTTCGGTCTTTACAACTGAGAGGAGATAGGCAGACCAAAAAATTAATATAGAATAGCATCCACGTAGGAAAAACTTTTTGGTTTGACAAAGCATAGTGGAAAGTACTCATGGATGTTTTCATAGAATATGGAGAGATGTTACGGATTAGCAATTAGGGAATGCTAAGAAATCAATCAGAAATCAGAGGATTTCTAAGCAGATTCTTGAGTACATTGGAATTTAGGTAATCCGTACTCAGGCCATCCCACAGCCCCGAAAGAGGAAGGGAAAGTAGACAATGATGGCGATTCTTATGTAAGTGAGGAAAAAATAATTTTCCTTTTACTCTTCTAAATTCTCAGCTGGGGATCCTGTAACAAAGGATTGATTTACAACAGAAAAACAAACCGAAGTTTATTAGTATGTACACCTCATATATATACATGGGAGATCACCAGGGAAAATGAGTCATTCTCAAAGAAAAGGCTTAGAATTCAGGCTCTAATACCATCTTCAGCTAAATCAAAGAAAGAAAGGCTGTGGAGGAGGCCAGTTTTAGGGAGGTGACCAGGAAAAGTAAACAAGGCTCAGGTTTGTTATGCTGATTTAAGCCAGTGCCTTCTTCTTTGCAAAGAGTTTCTTTCTTTCTTGTTTTTTTTTTCCTTTACCCTAACTCTAACACTAACCCTAACCCCTAACCCTTAACCCCTAACTTTAACCCTAACCCTAACCCTAGCCCTACCCCTACCCCTACCCCTACCCCTAACCCTACCCCTAACCTTAACCCTAACCCTAACCCCTGCGAAGAGTTTCTTGTGATTTAGTCACCCTCCTCTTCCTAGTACAGAGAAGGAGACACCCTTAAAAATGGAGATTTCCTTTATGAATGTGCATTTCCCATACTATGGTGTAAATTCTCAATTTTCAGAGATTCTTTTATGTCTTCGGTTTCTCAAAAGAATCAGCTCAAAATAATCCTTATGCCAAAAAGACACATTTTAGGGTGGCATATTCTGCCACCCTTTATTTCCTGCCATTGAAACTTCCCAAAGAAGTTTCATAGCGCAGAAGCTGAGCTGGTAGATGACTTCATATCTCGTTGAACCCACCTCTTCACCCTGAGCATCATGGTGTTCAGTGAAACAGTTGAATGCATCTCAGGAGGTGGTGTTACAAGTGAGCACTTGCCACTGTTAAGCCTCTACATGGTGTGAGCAATTGGGAATTTAATAAGAAGTATTTCTATAGCAACAAAACAAAAACAAAAGTTAATGGTTGGAGCAGACTATAAACTCAGTTTCTGAGTCCAGAGTGCAGCCTACTGAGATTTCTAGATGTGGGTCTCCAGGCATCTTTTGCTGTTTGAATGTCTGGGGATGTCATCGAGTGTTCCAGTGACCTTTCCGAGTGGCCCACACACGAACAGGTATGGAGTTGTCCATAGAGGAGCTGTCGTGGGGGTTTCTCTGAGGTTTACATCGGGCATCCTGCTTCCGCTTGCAGAACTTTGGGAAATGGACAGTTTTTGTGGTAAGTGATTCCAAGTCAGAAGGGTGGGAGAAATTGAAAACATTAGATAGTTGAGGAAACTAGAAAAATTCAAGATCCAGTCGGGTTTACAGGTGGATAACAGAACCTCAGAGACAATGAACAGGGCTGGAATCTCATATCTGCACGGCGTGCTGTAATTTTCCACTGAAACAATTTTTCTCTCTGTAGTCACTCCTATGTCTCCCAAAGATAATCACAGGAAGACTAATTTGTTTGAAAAATAAGACTGGTCTCATTAAATTTGGCCCGATTATTTACATAAGTGCATCAAGAGTAGTGATCAATCATACAGGCTCTTTTTAAGTCTGTTTTGCTAGAACTTTTAATAAGGAATCTCATCTTGGAATTTTAAAAGTCTCTCGAGGCTAAGAAGCCAAGCCAAGGACTTGCCATCAGACACTGCCTGTGATATCCACAGAGTTGGGTGAATTCCTCTTTTCTTGAGGGCTCCAAAATATCCTGAGGTACCTGGCCCTTGCAGGAAGTGACCTTGCTCGCTCACCTTTAAGTCTGGGTTTCCAAAGGGAGTTCTTTTAGCTCCATAGAGTCAACTGTATTTCCTTAAAACCGTGTGGCCGTATCTGATTCTGGGCACATCATTCTCCAATATGACGTTGCAGTCAAAGCTTTGGTGATGTAACCAACCTTTCTGATTGTTCCCTGTTGCAAGAACAGATTCTTACTGAACTTATGCAAATAACTATATGTCCATGAAAATAAAAATACCCAGTAAGAGTTTTTGAATTCTGAAGGGACCAAAAAGGGAGAAAAAGATCAATGTTTCCATTGTGTACAAAGGTGGACTCTACGAAACTGAGTAAGTTGGAAATAGCTTATGAGAAGAGAAAATGTGTTGCTTAAATCTGAAGAGAAAACAAAACGTTAAAGAAGCAGCACTGTTTCAAACAAAAAGTCATAAAAATTATAATCATCTTCATTAGTTCATTAGTCCCACATAATTAATTCAGGTTTGTTTTTTTTTTTAAATCCATCACTTTCTCCATTAGAGTTCTGAAAATTTTTACCGAGTTTAGTGGTATATTTTAATGTTATCGTAAAACTTTGTCAGAAACATTTTTGGCAACCTGACATTGCCACGATATCCAAAAGCATGATTTTGTATTTTACAAAAGGATTCCTCTACATGGGTTTGAATGGTCCTTTACCATATAGATTGAGCGATTAGAACATATCTTAGGATATGGGATATTTTTTACCCATTGTTTTGCTTGAAAGTGCTGGATAGGTAGGCAATGGTGCTCAGGGCCAACTCAGCAATTGAATCTCTTAAACTTGACATATGGATTATGGAGAGGCAAGGTCAAGGTCATGCCCGCTCTGGCAGAGCAGTGTCCAGGCTGAGTCCACTGCTCCACCAGCTACTAAGAAGCAGTTTCTCCAGAAGAGGCCGATCACTGCCTGTCCTTAGACCGCACAAACGGTATCTAGCTGGTCCAGCATGGACACACGATCACATCCTAGGACACAAGCCAGCTCGACACGCACGGTCAGGACTGGTACCAGCGTCTAACACCTCATGGCCCAAGGCATTGCCTTCCCATGACATGCCCTTGTCCAGGACATTATCTGGAGCTGCCCTCAGTGATTCTCAGAGAGTCTGGGAAACTCACCTATGTGGTACTATCATTCACTGGTTCTCCAACTTGACTGTAAGTTGCAATATTCTGGGAACTTTTAGAAAATACTCATGCTTGGTCCTACCTCTGGAGCTTCTGACTTAATTGGTTTGGGGTACAGTCAGGGTATCAGGAGCTTTCAAAGTCCCCACTCAGCCCCAATGTGAAGCAGGGTTTGAATGCAACTGATATAACTGGTAAGGCCTCCCAGTGCAGAAAAGAAGAAAATCACCGCAGATTTGGGCACTAGTGGGCACTCCCTCGGGTAAGGCTCCACCAAACACACCATTCTTCCTGAGGTTGGTCCTGCCCTTAGCTCAGATGAAGGCAGTGTGGAGCCCCTCCCGGCAGCCCCCTCTGCTGCACTCCCAGCGCTTCAAACTGATGAAGTGGAGGCTGGATCATCGCATCCCCTGCCGTGGCTAAGAAAGTAATAACAATACTAATTATAATTATAATTGTTTTTAAAAGATAAAATGATGTTCTCTGGAGAGTGCCAGCTCAGTAAAAATGCCAGCAGCATAGACGACAAACTGTGAAAACCGTAAATCTAGGGACAGCCAGTTTTATTTCCGTCGTTCTTAAAAACTGCCGAGCACTCGCAAAATCTGAAATTATTCCCAAGAATCGCATACGTTTAATTGTTGGAAGTTAATTCTAGCCACTTTGCCAATTACTCTTAAGGGGAAAAAGTAGAAAGAACATATATTAAGGGGAAATGCGTTATTATAATTCAGTAGTTAAAAGGGCGTTCAAAGAGAATATTTAAAATCAAGAGCGAATATGACTATATAGTCTGGGCTCATCCCTAAAAAAAACTCAGAAAAAATTCTGTACTCTAAAAGTATTTATTTTGTGCCCCTCAAGGATCTACCCCCTATCTTTCTTTCCCCCCAAAATACATATGGAATTTCTAGTACACATCTACACGCCTGCATGGCAAGGAAAAGGTGATTCAGGTGACATTTAAACTCATGGAAGGCAGCATGGTGCTCTAGAAGGAGCATGGGTTTTGGAGTCCCACAGAACTGGCTTTGAATTCTACCCTTACTGCAATTTAAGTGTGACCTTGGACAACTTATTTAAACTCTGAGTCTCCATTTCTTGTAAAATAGGGATAGTCTCACTTTTCTCACGGCACCATGCCTGGCTGAGAGGAGCGGGGAGGGACTAAAACTGAGGAACGCCTCTGATGCTAGTCCAGTCCTGGATTCTTCTCTTCCCTTAAATTCATTCGGCTGAAAACCAAAACTACGTATCTGCCCCGCTCAGGGTACTAGTATGTCAGCACGACTTCACTATTCCAGGATAATCTTGCCCAAGCAAATAACCCAGTTGTTCATTATAGGAACTCTCCAAAAGACTCATTGACTCTTCAACGGGAAGCATCAACAGGTCTAAAATTTCCTGTCTTCAAAATCTTTGCCGTGCTGTTTCCATCAGTCCTAAACCATGAGAGACTCAATATACAAATGAACAACAGCCAGACCACATACAAAAATAAAACTCTGACCCACAATCTGCAGCAGCCAACCCAGAAAACTAACTCATTATCAAGGGTAACCAGCCCAGGAAGCCCATCTGCTATCTACAGGTCAGTTGGACCACTATCTCTAGTAAACAATCTAGAAAGCCAAACGATAACCCTTGTAATAATTGATATCTAACAGCCAGGACTTGACTGATAACTGCCAACTTCCTAATATCCGAGCCCACGTCCAACTTAGGACCATCCAGAGGAGAAAGCCAAATATGTACCGCTAACCAGTTACACAGGATGCCCCATGCCATAACCTCTAATCGGGACACACATAAATTCTCTCTTTTCTACCATAATGCTTTCCCACTCCTCTGCCTTCCTTTGAGTCTATGTCCAAGGCCAGTGGGTAGCGTTGGTGACAGCTGAGGAGCTGGCATTTGATACAACCAATATTTGTTGAGCATCTACTATCTGCCCAGAACTGCTCTAAGCACTTGGGTTACATCGGTAAACTAATGAAGAGGCCAGCCCTCCTGAGCTTACATTCAAGTGGGGTGAGATATACCAGAAACGTAAGAAGGTGAATCATATAGACGATTGGAGGTGATACAGAGAGATGATGAAGTAAGAGGGATCGAGAGGGCCCGAGGAGGTGAAGGTGGGTCGTAGGATGCAATAGCATGAGATTTGAGAAAAAGGTTTGTAGGG
>NW_006439191.1:175945-179019 GCF_000325575.1 Pteropus alecto
CTAGGTTCTCGGCTGAGACACCCTATAATAAAAGACAGATAACATGAGGGGGGAAAAAACACAGAAGTTTAATAACATGTGTACCTCCTACATCCATGGGAGAGACCCAGGAGAACCGAGCGGCTCTCTGGAACAGACCAAGCCTTCACCTAAACCACCAAATCCAGCCGAACACAGAAGAAGGCGAGGGATGGGGGCGTCAGGCAAAGTACAGTGATCAAGGGATTGGTTGTTATGCAGACTGAGTCACTTCCTTCTTCCTTATAAGAGTTTCTAGAGATTTAGTACCTCCTCTTCCTGATACTGACACTCTTACAAATGTGTCTCACAGAAGGGTAACTTCTACTGTTTTCAGAGCTTTTCCATTGTCTGTTGTTTCTTAAAAATAAGCAGATCAAGATAAGCCTTATGCCAAAGGGGCATATTTGGGGGTGACGTGTTCTGGTCCCCTTCAGCTTGAAGGAAGTGAGGGAGTGAGCCAGGTGGTCATCTGGGAGGAGAGCTTTCAGGCGGAAGGAGCTACTAAAGTCCCTGAGGGCTGAAGCCATCCTATGCATCAGACCTCACTAGGATTGCAAGTGATTGTAAAACACTTCCTTTAACTCCGCCTCGAAAGAGATTTGTCTGTTTCCATATCTCCATTCTATGTGCAGCTGCCAGTCAGAAACGCAGTCCTAGAACTCTCAGTGCACAGAAAAGGGAGTGAATAAATTATGTCTGACATTTCCAGACGGAAGGTTCTTTACGAGGATTAAACTTCATGGTGCTTAGGAAAATAAATATTTGATAGGATTTGCAGCAAGAAAATGCCACAAGTAAGGCCAAAGTTTTAATAGCAAAAACACAAAGGTATTGAAATGTCTTTGTAAGCCCTTTCAACATATGAAAAAAATCCATTTTCAGTCTTTCAAACACAACAAAACATTGTTGCTGAGTGTTAAAAACGTCTTTGCTTTGGCAGTTTTTATTGTATTAAACGAATAAAAACCAAGTCACTTTTCATAAACAGGCAGAGAGCATCTATGCCAGACATACATCCCAGGTAAGAAATAAGACCGGTTCTGCCCTTGGGCAGTTCACCATCTCAAGGAAAAAAACCATAGAGATAAATAACTGGGATACAAATGGTAGGAAATGGTAGAGGTCATTTATCAGGGTGATCAAGCGCACAGGGGACGGGGCGTTTGAAAAATGACAACGGCAAACGCGGCGCCTGTGGAGTGCTGGGCACGGTTCTCAGCGCATTACAACGAGGTGCTCACCTCATCTGAACCACGCTGCCATGAGATAGAAATCGATTTCGATCACATTTGTAAATGAGAAAACCGACACACAGAGAAGTTGAGGAACTTGCCCCAGGTTAACGCAGCAAGCAGGTGACCCAGTCAGGAGCAGAACCCACGTGATCCGGTACCAGCCCTTAACACCTGTGTTTCCTCTCTAATGAGTGGGAGTTTCTCTTCAGGGAGAGAAAGGGAAAGGACGTTCCAGTGAGCCGGACCGGTGTTCGTGTGAGTGTTGGGGTTGGGAGAGATGTGGCTGGCAGGAGAAGCAGTTACGTTCATCCTCACCTTCACCTTCAGCCTTGAACTGGAGGGAGCTGCTCTAGAGCGTGGAGAGCAGGCGGTGGAGTGGAGGCTGAGTTATGTGGTCCTACTGTTGGAGCCGAAGGCTTTGGCGAAACACAACAACTAATCGCCATCTCGTAAGAGTGAAAGCAGGGGCTCTTAACGTTTCTACTCTCAGAATTTCTTTGGATCGTGGCCATGTCTCCAAACCCACTCCCCCTCAAAGGGGTCCGGAGAGCGGGAAGCACTGATCACCATTTCCTTAAGAGTAAGGAAGACGATGGAAAGGCCTGGAACAGAAGCTGCATCTGGAGGAATCCGCCCCTTGAAAGGATGCTTTGGCCTTTGAGAAGAAGGTCTCCCAGCAAGGAAAGAGCATGGGCCGGACTAATACGATCAGGACGATGTCGCCAGGGTTCACTGCTCTCAGTTTGCTCCCCCTTCTGGGGTCCGAACAATCTTCCCAGCATATTAAAGGGGAAGAAAATGGTTTTCTCAACTCGCTTAGGTTCCCTGGCTGGGTCTACAAAAAGGTGTTGACGTATAACATTGTATTAGTTTACAACGCAGTGATCTGATATATGCATACATAGTGGAATGATGATCACGACAGAGTTATAAGTTTTTTTCTTGTGATCATGTGCAGAGTGATGCAGGCAGAAGGGTCACAGATGTGAGCTAGAAGTGTGAGCGGGCGCCATCCATCGAAGAAGGTATCCTGGGGAAAGGGGGGCTGGGAGGATTTGGGGCAAGGTGAGAGGTGGGAGTTACGAGCGAGAGAAACAGCGGGTTCAAAGTCCTGGGCGAGACAAGGGAGAGATGGGGGCTTTCACGCCCCTCTGATACCAAAGATAGATCTTCCACACAGAAAATCCACAAGGATGCAGCAGCCTCAAGTGACACACTAGACCAGATGGATTTAATTGATATTTTTAGAGCATTTCACCCCAAAGCAGCAGAATATACATTCTCCTCAAGTACACATGGAATGTTTTCCTGGATAGACCACATGTTAGGCCATAAAACAAGTCTCAATAAATTTAAGAAGATTGAAATCATATTAAGCATCTTTTCTGACTAAATGGTATGAAACTAGAAATCCGTGACAAGAAAACCGAAAAATACACAAACATACGGAGGCTAAATAACGTGACAGTAAATAATAAATAGGTTAGCAATGAGCTCAAGGAAGAAATCAAAAGCTAACTAGGGACAAATGAAAATGAAAACACAATGACTCAAAAATCTATGGGACTCAGCAAAAGCAGTCTAAAGAGAGAAATTCCTAGAACACAATCCCATTTACAATTCCATTAAAAAAAAAAAAAAACCCTAGGAATAAATTTAACCATCAGAAATACATTTTATGAACTTTTCAATGGAGCCCTGAGCTGGAAGAGGGTTATAACTGAAGTTTTCTGGCATAATTTTGCATCTCGAGGCCGAGGTTGTGGGCTGCTTTTCCTAGCTCCCCCTCTGCCAGTGGAAGCATCTGTCTACTGCAGA
>NW_006439191.1:181095-186501 GCF_000325575.1 Pteropus alecto
TGCAACCCAAAAACACGCACTCCAAAAGATCTATGTGCACCACTGTGTTCACTGCAGTTATTTATAAAACCCAAGATATGGAAACAAACCTAAGCGTCTGGCGAAAAACATTTGTGATACACACACGCAATCCATGGAACATTAGTCATAAAAAAGAAATGAAATCTTGCCACGTGTGACAACGTGGGTGGGTCCAGAGGGTCTCAGGCTATGTGAAATAAGTCAGAGAAAGACAGATACCTTATGATTTCTCTTCTATGTGGAATTAAAACAATAAGGCTCATGGATAGAGAGAACTGATCGGTTATTGCCAGGGGCAGAGGTGGGTGGCAGGAGAAATGAGTGAAGGGGGGAGGGGAGGGAAATCACAAGGTTAAAAAATGCAGCTGATATAAAATAGAAATTCTGAATTATGTTCAACGTACTGACTATATGCAAAATACGCATTCGTATGCTCATGTATGACATCGTATTACATATATAAAAACAGTTACATACCCATTATTTCTAAAGTAATGAAAAACAAATACCGCATTCTAAATCTTTAAGAGAAAACCAAATAATAGCATATTCCTAAATAGTTGCATAAAAGCTGTACAAAGTCAAGAAATTCACATGTGACTTATTTGTACCCAGCCCAACATTATAAGTGGGTACAAAATAGTCATTTAGCTGATTACAATGCAGCTTTTCACCTATGCAGAAGTCACTCAAAGATCATTCTCTTCATGTCTAAAAGCCATTAAATACAGAACTTGTTCTGTTGTCATAAATTTCCTTTCTCAAGTGGACCAAGAAAAACAGAAAAAAATTCTATTCGAATATTTAGAAGCACAAGGAACACCGCAAACAAGTATAATACATTGAATTTGTCTCACAACCACTTTAATATGTAATGAGAATTATTCAGACGCGTTCTTGAGCCTATTTGAGGGAAATAGGCAAGCAATTTTCTGATTTGTAACAGCAGGCAGATATGCTTTTAAGTAAAACGTTTCAATTTTGTAGTCAACGACTGACATGTACTTGAAACATTCTGTAAACAGTCTTAACATTGAGAAAAGCAAAAATTAAAACGAGGCTACATCAAACTAAAAAGCGGCACAGCCAAAGAAACCAGTAATGAAAGGAAAAGGCAGCTTATAGAACGAGCAAGAGAATCTGCGTACTGCCCATCTGAGAAGGGCTTCATAACCCAACTATGTAAAAGACACACTGTGCTCTCCTTGCTGGTCGGCTCGCATCCTGGGCACCTTGCCTGCACCGTGAGCTCACAGCTCTGCCTCCCAGAACCCGGGTCTGGCAGGAATCAATCCCCATGCACAGCTGCCACCCCACCTCCTGCTCCAGTAAAGCTTCTGAACCTACATCCACCTGGACCAGAGAGAGCCACCTGACACCCCCTCGCCCCAGGATACGGGGGAGGGCTTGCAACATGCCGCCTAGTTCTCACCGGAGAGTTAGAACTGCCCGAGACCCCAGATGGAGGCAGCTGAGCCCTGGAGGCTGGGTCGGAGCATCCTCTCCTGAAACCCAGAACCGGCCCTCAGGACCCACGAGGCGGAGCTGACCGCTTCAGCTCACGCCACGGCCCACTCTTGCTCCAATCACCTCTGTGACCTGAGACCGGGCCCCCTTCCACACCAACATCAAAACCGCTCTATCGGGAAGGACATGCGACCCTTCCAAACCCACATCGCCCCTTGTTCTTCAGGACCCGGTGAAGCATCGTCCCCCTCTCAAGTCTGAAACGTGACACTTGTATTTCACCAATGACCCGTGCTCCACATGCTTACTGAGTAGTGACTCTGTGCCCTACTGCATGATCAAGGTGGATGAGTGTTGCTGACTCAGGACCTAGAGTTGTGACAAAGGCTGAGACCCATTGACAGGGTCACGCTCAGTGTAAAATGTCCCCAAACAAAGTTTTCATTGCTCTGAACGTAAGGTCAAATCAGTAAAAATCCATGTAGGTCAGTCGTAGGTAACAGATCAGGCATGAGGCAGCAACAATGCCACTTAATGTATTATAAGAAAATGTATGAATGAGCACGTGGCAACGAAAATGACGGCAGCGATGTTAAAACTGGACATAAAAGCCATCATAAAATATTCACAGAATCAAGTTCGCATGACTTTAAAAGGAGAATCTCTTTAGAGTAGGGATGAAATCGTAAGTATAATGAGAAAAACGCTAACGACAGAACACTAAATAATCCCTCGAGCCAAATTAACCCTGTGGACCTGACTATAACCACAAATCAAAACCATAGTAAACAGGAAATGGAACGACAGCAAAGATCTTCTCTCCACACAGCACCTGATACCTGACCCACAAAATCATCTACTCTTCATAATTCTTTTTCTCTCCAAAGAATTTGATAAAGAAACAAATTGGTCATCCCGAAGTATTACGCTTCAGGGCAGGATTCACATGAAAACACAGGCAGGTGACACTCAGAGCCGTTTCGGGGCGTCTGTCTGGGCTCCGGACTCTCCTCCCTAGACAGACCAACTTCCCTCGGGGCCGCTGTCACCTGCCCTTGCCTTCCTCATTTTCCACATCTGTCTGTGGCCATTTCTACAAGTTATCGCTTGTCTGCAGAGGGGCTGGGTTCACCCCGCACTCCCGGCCCCCGTGAAGAATGCCAGTGTGGGGCCCGGGAGGGGGTGCCCAGCCCAGCCCGGGGAGTCACCTGGCCCACCCAGTGCGGTTAGTCGTGAGCAGTTTCCCAAATCGAGAGGCCTTCCGAGTCCCCTCCTCCACCGCCTCCCCCTGCAGTCTCCCCGGCCATGTCCCTGTTTCCCGCTTGGCTGCACCTGACCTCCTGGCCAGGTTGAGGCCCGTCAGGACTGCCGCCCCTAAGCCAGGCCTCCTGTTTCCTCTGGGGAGTCCGGGCATCGTTTTCTTGGGCGCTTCCCCTTTAAAAACACATGACAGTGCGAAGCTTGAACCGCACAGGGCATGAAGCGCACCAGCCCGGAGCCCACCCAAGGCTTGCTGGGGACCCTCTGTCCTCCTCTCCTGGAGGGCCCTGACAGGGACCGCCCCAAGGTCAGCCGTCTGGACGGCAGTCGGACTCAGACCGAGTGTTCCTCATTCAGGGACCAGGAATGTGCATTTCCGCTAACACGGGCACCGGATATCGAGAAGTAGCCCCTGGAGCAGCATCGAGCAGATGCGTCCAGGACAGAAAGGTCGGGGCCACGTCCCTCCCACCCCCTTCTTTGAGGAGGGCGCCCTCTCCCCATCCGTGTCACGGCCAACGGCGCATGTGCTGGTCCCCCAAACCCATCCTCATCTGCGAACAGCGGTGACAGGTCTCTTCGTATCCAGGGGCATATTTCTCTGTGCTCATCTCACTGTCCGAGAGGACGCACGGTCACCACCGAGGTGTCACGTCCACTTCCGTCCACGTCTCGTGGTAACAGCGCCCCTTTCTACCTGACATCCTTGGTCCCACGTCCACATCCTGTTCCACCCGACTTCTCCACTCATAAGTCACTCACCCCGAAGACCGTGGTCCCACTCCACACTTCCAGGGTGACACACGAAGACCGCCCCTAAAAGTCACCACAGAGGTACACGATCTCCTCCAGCCAGAACCTCCAGCGAGGACCTTCTCTGCTTCCTACTGGCCCAGGCGCTTCGTTCTGCGTGACGTGACGGGCAACACTTCTCAGAGCTGCTTCCTGCTCTCACCCGCCCTGCTAGGCGACCCCCGCCCCCTACTCTGGATGCACATTCCAGCCGTGAACCGGAATCAGTTCGGTAATCAACAGGATCTGTGCAAATCTGACCCCAGCCTGCAGACCCGAACATCCACCGGTCCCCTCTCCGTGTCAGGAATAATGTCCGAGGCTCAGTTCACACTGCCCAGGTGTCCCAAGCTGGACCGACAGCGTCCCCAGATAATTTGATTCTCCCTCATTGATCCCTGACTCACTTTTTGGTGCTAATATACTATCTAACCCTGCGTGTTCATTCTGGGCACCCCGCCGCCCCACACTCCTATGAATGAGCCATCTATCCAGCCTCTGAATCCACCTGGAGATTCTCAATGTTCAATAACTCCTTGTCACTTTTGAAGTGTCATACAAAATGCCATTTCCACAGAGCACCCTTTCTTGATGCAGCAAGCAAAATGGTAATACTACCTTTTTCTCTGTTTAAAAAATTTTTACTTGTGTGTATTATCTATTCTTTTCATATTGTTTTCTCTTGACTCAATGAGATGCTCCTTGAAGACTAATGTGAGCCTTCAGCGTTTTATGCAGAAGTATTCAGATTGCTTTGTAATAAGTGCTCAGATTTATTGAAAGCGTAGATGATTCAAACTCCAAAAACTTACCTAAAAGTATTTCAAATAAATTCACTCAACTACAAGTATATAATGATATGATGTTTAAGTGGCATTCTGTAATAATTAATCTCTATGGTTGAAATCCGTTTTTTTTTATCACTCAATTATAAATTTATACTCACAACTTAATTAAATGCCATGATAAACAATAAGGCAGAGAGGGAGAAAGAGAAATTGCCAACTGGGGTGACGGGGAGATTAGGGAAGGACTGACCGATGACGTGGTATCTGAGCGGACAGCTGAATAAAAGGTAAAGACCCAGCCCATTCTGGAGAAACGGTTTTCCAAAGTGGGGAACAATTTAAACAGCTTGGGGTGGGGTGGGGGGACTACTTCCCCCTCCCGGTGATGTTAGTTAAAAAAACTCAACTATCATCCCAAGAAGTCTTCACCTACCAGAAAACACGATACTTTGCATATCACTCAACGAATACTTACACTTCAGAGTTAACTTTCCAAAAGATGTCGTCTTATTTTGAGAGAACAGTCAGCTCACTTCAGGAGGTTTTACAGAAGGAACAAGGTACAGAGGGACACGCTTCTGTTGCTATGGGTTCCATGCTCACCGGAGGAGGCTGGCTCGGGGTCTGGGCGAAGGCAGGTGTCCCCGGGCTGCAGACTGCCACCTTCCGCTGGAAAGATTGAGACCAGATCGCCCTAATACCGGCTGCCAGTGAGTTACCGCAGGAGCAGCCCGCGTCTGTGGCTCGTGGAACGATGCCTAAAGATTATGTCATCGCTTGATGACCTCTGCCACACGTGCTGCTAATCTTTCAGGTTCTCACTGGCGGCTGATATTAATCATGCTGCTCAATGCAAACATCCTCTCTTAAGGATGCAAGCAAAACATGTGATTACCTCCTTCTCCACTTCAGACATCCGATCACCGCCTAACATCTCAGGCACAAATGAAGCCCCTCCTCACACGCACGTCTGGGTAGCATTTGTCTGTTCCACTACACAGCATTACGATGTAGCTCTTCGCAGAGAAGCACCAAGAAATGAGGGGTGCAAAGGAAGGGTGGAGGGGAGGAGAGACTT
>NW_006439191.1:191210-192930 GCF_000325575.1 Pteropus alecto
AATATATACATGTATATAAATATATATAATATCTGAGGTTTCAGGCATCTCCTGGGGGTCCTGGGATGTACCCCCCTCGGATAAGCGGGGACTGCTGTACAGAAGCAGCTCTATTTTCTCACTTCTTCTAAGGTGACCCACTGGAGCAGCCCCACTGGCAGTGGTGGTGAGCATGGGTGGTTCTCTAGTTCACCCGTGAGCTGAGTGGGATTTGTTCCTAAACCACTTTATACCCACAGTACATGCTGTTGTACTTAAGCAATTTAATTACATACCATGTGGACCAATGAAATATTATGTAAACTGATATGAGGAGCATAAAGCGGAAGAGTCGCTTCTTTGAAAACTAAGTTAAAAAAAGAAAAAGAAAACTAAGTTGAATCATTTGGAAAGGCTAGATGAAGGCAAGTTGACTTATTAAAGATTTGCTTTAAATCGAGTGTAGGGAGGTTGGGGAAATAAGCACATGGAAGGGTTCTGTACTGCAATTGCTTTTCAAGAGTTTTTAAGATCTCATGCTGCTTGAAAGGAACTGAAATTTGAAATTGTAGAGAACACATTATAGGTGTGTTGACATAGAAAAGGGGACGGCAAGGATCTCCAATGAGGGCACCATTTTAATAAAGAAAAGGCTTTGGCCCTTTTTCGAAATACTGGCAAATCAATGACCATATGTGAGTTTTATGTTAAGCTAGAATATCTGAAGTATTTATATAATTTTTTATTATTGATTCGGCCATTCATACGTTTATTGAGTGCCTACTATGTGTCAGTCTGCTAGGTTTGGGAGATGCAGAAATGAATAAGACCAACAATGTCCCTGCCCTCAGAATGGAGCTTCCCGGTGAAAGAGATGGCAGTTGACAAGCATTTAATACACACATCGTGCTCACATGTGAACCACGAGGGGTGAGCCGACGGAGTGATGAGTGGAGAGGCCCCTACCCTGCCTCTCTGCAAGAGCAGAGAGGGGAGTCATGCGGGGTGTGGGGAGCCACGTGACTGTTCAAGGGAGAAGGAGCTGGGGCGGAGGGACTGCGAGGCAAGACCCCAGGCAGGGCCCAAGCTGGACGTACTTAAGGAGCAGTGAGAAGGCCGGTCTGCCTGGAGCAGTGGATGGAAGGTGACAGCTAAGGAGTGAGGGGAGACACAGCCAGGGCCAGGTCATTGACGGCACGGGGAGCCTGGGGAGGGCTTTAGGTCTTGTCCTCTAGACGAAGGGAGGCAGCGGGGGTTTGAGAAGGATGCTGGCCACATCTGAGATCTGTTCGGACAACGTGGCCCTGACTGCTGTATGGAGAATGAACTATAAGGGGGTCGAGAGTGGAAGCAAAAAGTCACGAATGGGACAGATAAAGAACAGGTGGAGGCGTCCAAAAGGGATCGGCAAGAGGAGCTCCCAGAAAGCAAAGCGGGAGAGGAGTCCAGCGCCATGGTGGACGAAGACTCTCTGGAGGCCTGGCCAGGCCCCTGAGGGAGACACCTCGAAGGGTCAGGACGGGACAAGGCAGGAGCAGAGGGGGCAGAGGCGGAGTCTGGCCCGCTTTTGAGTGACTGGAACGGAAAGACCGGGAGAGACGAGGGAGCCCCTCAGGGCCACACGGCCTCTTTGTCTTCTGCGGGAATGTGGGGCTTCCTGGGGGTTAGAGAGGAGATGGCTTTGTCTACAAGAGAACAAGGCAGAGCTCGATTTACTTCGCCACTCGAGGCTCCCAACCTG
>NW_006439191.1:192961-201179 GCF_000325575.1 Pteropus alecto
CCAGCGAGGGGGACAGAGCAAGGAGGGACGCAGCCAGCTCTCCGTGTCTTTGCAGCACACCTGACTAGGGGCCTGTGGCCTGTGGCGGGACCTGCAGAGTGTCCGGGGAGGTGTCCCAGTGCCCATGGGCGGTTCCTGCCCATTTGGGGACCGTCGCTGCTGGGCAATGCTGTTGGCAATGTTTCCACATTGGAGGAGAACTGAGCTCCACGCTTAAATTTCTCAGGCTTCTGATCAGCTCTTTGTGGATTAAAAGCTTTTGAAAAGTATCTATCTATCTATCTATCTATCTATCTATCTATCTATCTATCTATCACCTATCATAATCATCACACCAAACACACATTCGTATACACTGCGCATGCTCATAAACATGTACCGCATGCACAATCCATACATACGGAACGAGCACACATGTGTATATACGCATCAATGCACACATCCAGCCAGACATCTGCACACACATATATGTGCATGTGCACAGGCATGTGTGCATTTGCACATACGTGCATCAGCACACACGTATGCATGTACACATGTGCACACGCCCTCCAAGTACAGTTCTCTGCACCAGTAGGTGCTGGGAGACTTTACAAGGGCTGCGTGACTGACAAGGCCACGAGCCACTTCCCTGAACACACGAGCTATTATTTACAATCTGTACCAACAGCTCTTTGAGAAAAAAAAAAATCCACATAAATTCTTCCTGAGTACCTCCGCCAAGGACTAAAGAATTGCTGTCGGCTCTGAAAAAAGGTCGACGTTGCAAGAAAATAAGAACGCCCCAAAATACTTGTCTCCACTGTGTAACGGTGTCGCTAGGGGGTTTAATCACATCTTTAGGTCCGGGCATCAGGGATCGGTTCTGAGGGAAGGAAGGACACTTGCTTGCTCCAGGCAAAATAACAATCGCAATAACAAAACTAATAATCAACTTACTTTCCACACACGTCCTCTCCCCACAAAGTGATGCTTTTAACACTTACGTCCGGTCACATCACTGGTCTGCCCTACACCTTCCAGCAGCTCGCCCTCCCACTCGCGGTCCAACCCAAAGTCCAAACGGTGGCCATCGAGGTTCCATGTAGTGTGGCCTCCGCGACTTCCCCGCCTGCGCCTCCCGCACTCTCTCTCCCCGTCCGCTTCTTCCTGACCTCCGAGCACACAAAGCCAGATGAATACACAATGCAATGTACATATACGTACCCGTTACTATTGAATTGTACACTTGAAACTTACTGGATTTCGTTAACCGATGTCACCATAATAAAATAATTTTTAAAAAAATAAAAAATAAAAACAGGTTCCACCCCAGGACTTTCGCGGTTGCCATGGCCGGTTGCCTAGGACACATTTTCCCAAAGCAGGTGCACAGCTCACCCCCTCTCGTCCTTCAGTCTCTGCCCGAATCATCCGCTATCAACTAGCACAGCCCCACCCCCCACTTTAACCTTCACCCTGTTTTACTTTTCTGCAGTCCTCAGCACTGCCTGTGCTTTAATACCTTTGTCTCCCCTCACCAGACCGTATGCTCCATGAGAACTGGGAGTTATTCATTCACTACAGGATCTCCAGGACCCAGCACCGTCCCCTGCATGTACTGCTGAGCACTAAATGTCCAATACGTCTATGTTGAAAAAATAAATACACTTATTAAATATTTACTATGTGCCAGGCACTTTTCTAAATGCTTCATATACTTTACCCGATTTAGTACCGACTTCTTGACATAGCGCGAGTATTGTCCTCATTTTACAGAAGAAGAAACTGAGGGTCAGAGAGTTCAAGTAGCATGCCCGAGATGACACGACGAAATAAAGACATGTACTCATTCGCGAGCTCCCTCTTCCCTGAGCTCCCCATATATTTTAACAATAGTGAAATTGATTCTTCCATTTATGTTCTTAACGTGTGCTGGACACAGGGTGGGGTACTTTCCACGGGTCACTTCATTCGATCCTCACAGGTGGCACATCCCATTTCCCCGTTGAGAAAACTGAAGCTCAGAGAAGCACCTTAACCCAAATCCTACAGCTGGTAAGTGCCAGAGCCAGGTCTGCGTCCTCCCCGCCTGATGACAGACTCCATGAGCCTTGAGACCTCGCTCCTCATCTGCCCGTAGAATATGTCACCTTCCGTCAGTTTTAGGAATCTGTGCAGTTCTCCTGACTTTACTCAGCAAGTCTAAAGTGAAAATATCTGCTTTAAAGTATTTTAACGTTCGACTTACCTCTGTCTCACTCCAAAAGAGTCATTATGCATTGTGAAGAATCCACAGAATGAATAAGACAAAGTTACAGACCCCCAGGAGCTCACAGTTTACAGAAAAGATAAAAACACAGACGAATCTGAACCAAAGCAGACTGGGAGACGAGCACCATAATGAAGACCTAAATGTTATGCATATTATTGTAAACCCGTTTCTCCAGAGGGATGACAGAAAATTTAAAATTTTCTGGTGTGTGTGTGTGTGTGTGTGTGTGTGTGTGTGTGTGTGTGTGTAATAAAAACAATGATAGATTGATTCCAAACATAATTTAGTCTTTGATGAATCTAAAAGCACTAATGAAATCTTTCAGTTCCTTGAGATTGCTGCATTATCCTAAAAGTCTGGCAGGTAAAAAAAGGTGACCTAAATTTGTGATGACTCAAGACATGCCCCAGAAGACGTGTGCATGTGTGTATCTGACTACCAATAAAAGCTTCTCTGTCTTTATTTCCCCCTGCAGAGTGAAGAAAACAATTCTAACTATCTGAACTTTCAGATAGCCCAGAGTTTGGAAAATCAAAATTCTATTCTGTAACGTGCTTGCGTTCACAGTACCTGGAATGTAGAAGACTGAATACGTGTGTGTTATTCTTTTTATTTATCTAGTTCTCGTTCCTCAATGTTTTTTCCACGAGTGTCCTCTGTTCAACTAAGTTTAGATTATTATCTGGCAGTCTCCTCTCAAACGGGGATCCTTGTAGCTAGAACCGAGTGGTCCGAGGAGCTAAATAAGCTCCCCGCTTTGATACCTCGGCGGCAGTACTGCGCTGGGCAGCCAGCAGGGGGCAGGCGCGGTGCCTGGGGCAGTGTGGGACGGTGGATAGGGCGCTGGCTTCTAAATCAGAAAGACACAGAGTAAAACTCCATCACAGCAGACGTTTACCTTTGAGCAGTCAGCTTCACTTTAGCTTCTCTGCCTCTAATATAAAAACAATGGTGTCTGGTGAAAATGAAATGGATGAGTATATGCAAAAGCATCTGGCAAAATGCCTCCCACTGAGGCACGTCATTGCAGTCTGAGAGCGGAGCCCACTCAGGACAGGGCTCATCTCACCGACTGTGTCCATTATGCACCATCACTGCACATCTACATAGCGACGGCCTCTCACGGGCCCTTCGGAAAGAAACCAATATCTCTCTCCACAGTCACTTATCTCCTGGGCACATGGTAAGGTTTTCACACTATTCTTGTCCATCAAACCCAGAGTAATTGGCATCTTTGTCTCCCAAGAAATACTTGATGACATTAATTCCTGTTATGCTAAAGAGCCTTCATTCTCAATGCTAAATATGAAAATAAGCTTGCTTTTTTCTTTTTTAATTGGATAGAGTCAGCACACGGAGGTGAGAAAGACGGCGAGGAAGGCGGAAGAAGACTTGTGGGTGTAGGTGACTCTCTGACTTACCTTACCTCTCCTTCCAGCTCCTTTTCAAACTCAAACCGTTTTAGGAAATATCTTTCAAAGCTTAAGCGTTTCCAGGGGATGTTTACACGTTACCATAGTTCTTTGACAATCAGAAGGGCAGGTTTCTTGCGAGCTATGAAGACAAATTCATAGGAGGAAACATTTTTGGAAACAATCTCCCCACCTCCCGAAATAAAACGAGAAGGTATACTTCTCGGTAGAGATTTTGACAAGTTATTTATTACTCTGGAGTTGAAGACAAAGAAGCGCGTGGCATGCAAACACCTTTCAGGTTCATAGATGTGACTTGAAGAAGTCGTTTGTGAAAAACATCTCAGTTCTATACCGTTCTGCGAAACAGCTGCCGTCACCGCACAATGTGCAGTTCTCGGTGGCATTTGGTAGACTGACAACAAAAGGAATTGGTACTGAATGTACTACTGATGTCACAGGAATAATTATATAACCAAACAGTTGCTGAAATCTATTTTTAACATAAATCTCAATAATAGACATATAAATATGAAAGATTTTGTAAACCTGTTCCAGAGAGAAAAATAGATTCAAGTTGAGAGAATTAAAGTAAGCGAGGAAGGTTCTCACTAAAATTATTCTCGGGAAGGTCAGGAATGGCCTCTCTCCCAATCTGTCGCCTGTTCTGAGTCCTCCTCTTCCTTAACTTCTCTTTATCCCTTCTTTTCCTTATCATTCCCAGCCCCTTCTCGTTCTCTTCCCATCTATTTCTCTGAGTACCTTGTGCTCTTCTCCTACTTCTTGCCCTTGAACACGTCGAAAGGGTGGTTAAGAAAGCGAGCCTGGAGTCAGATACAAGAATTAAATGTCGGTTTGGTCACTCTGACTAATCTCGTGAGATAATGTCGGTGAATTTCAATGTTCTCACCTATCTAATCAAAATTATAAGAGTACCACTAAAATCTAAGTTCCCTGAAAAACTTCCCTTGTGTTCAACTTCAGAGGGCCCCATTTCCTTCTGTGTAAATGCTCCATACCCCCAGAGTTCGTATAACGTAGCAAGCAGTCCTGGCTCCACCACGAGTTTAAGATCAGTGAGGGCGGACACTATTTGTTTTGCTCACCAAGTGCCTAGAACGCCGCATGGAGCACAGTAAATGTGTGTTGAATATGAGCTCTGTCGGCATCGGTTACTCCGAAATTTTTTTAACCTCTTTGCTCCACCGTCCTGCAGCATAGCTTCTACACTCAAGGTCGTATCGTGGTCCAATGTGGCTGCTGGAATGCCAGCCATCGCATCCATAATTCAAACAGCAGAAAGAGGAAAGGACAAAAAAGTGTACTTCTCGGTTAATCAATTCTCTTTAATGAGACTTCCCCAAAGTCCCACAAAACCCCCTTTCACTTACAACTCTTTGTCTTGAACTTGGATGTATGACCACACCTAACTGCAAGCAGTTGGGGAATACAGGTTTTGGTTAGGCACATTGCTACCCCATATAAAACCAGGGTTCTATAATTAAAGAAGAAGGGGAGAATGTACATTGGATAGGTGACCAAAAGTTTCTGCCATTTATTTACAGACATTGAGTTATTTCCCAAGCTTACTCAAAGAGTGATCAGATTGGAATCAACACTTGTATCTGACTTCAAGCTCACCTGCTTAGCTATTTATTTCAACATGCTCAATTTAGCACAGCTCAGAGCTCCCCACCAACATACACATACACACACACACACACGTGCACACGCACACACACACACCAGGAGTCTCCTCTGTGAGGCCCCCAGGCTCTGCTTCCATGAGCTCAGCACTATGGTGGGCACGTCTCTGTGAACCAGCTTGTCATAATAAATATCTGAGAGTTTTTGTTTGTTTTTTATTTTGTTTTGTTTTTGGCTCTGACGATCATTTTCCTATGACTTTTGCCAATTTGTACTAGTTCTGCTCCATGAAATCATACTGAAAGAAAGTTAATTTTTTTCTTCAATATGACAACGGATGTTTTATTGAGTGACTGGACACATAGCCCTTCTAATGTTTTAAGAAAGCCATTCTGTGATAATGACATCTTGCCTTGTTTAAGCTATAGCTCTCTATTTTTTTAAACCCTTTCTTTATAAGATCCTATACTGGCTTTCATAAAACGTGGCTCCCAGACTGCGCAGGATGTCCCAGACCTGGACCCCCCAGTGGGGAGCCTGGCGGAACTGACTCTGCCCTGTTTTTTTCCAGCACTTGAGTTTGAATTAGCTTCTTTGTCAACCACTTTACACTATTGGCTCATAAAGTATGTAGGTCCACTCAAAGTTCAGGTATTTTTGACATGACCTCTAACTAAGACAAGTATTCTCATTTTGCACTTGGTAGCGTTTTTAACCTGAGTAAATTTATTTTTAATCCTGTCGTATTTTCTCTTTAGCGTGTGGTCCCGACATTCCCGTTTGTTGAGATCTTTTAGAAATCTGACTCTGTCATCTGGCATTTTCTGTTTCTATCCATGCCTCTCCCAGCTTCATGCCCCTTACGGATCTGAGCGGCCTGCTCCTAAACCCTTACCTAGGCCACACCGCCTGGCAGCGTGCAGGGTCACGGATGAAGTCTGCGGTAGACGTTCGGGAAGTTTTTTTCTGGTTAAAACTGACCCATTGTCATGTGAAGTAGTTTCTTTCAAAGTCATGCACCGGGACATGGGTGAGTTTCACAGTATAACATGGAAATACATAGAAATAGGAATGGGCTTTACTAGAAAAAAAGGAGAAAACTTACCGAATGACAGGCAGTGAGAGAAGGGAAGGTGCCAGTCTTTCCGTCTCCCACTGTCCTCTGAGAGGTGGGCGAGGCCAGGGCACCACAGCCAACCTTCCCGTGCGGCTTCGTGTTCCCGAGGAGGGACCTGGCTCCCACTTGTTTCCTCGTCTTTGAGGCTGAGTGTGAAGACAGCCTTGCTGGGCGCCTGCCAGTCCGCGGTTAGGGGCCAGCTCTTCTCAGGATCTTCTCGGGAACGCGAGCTGACAGCACCTGGAGACCTCGGGCCTGCGGGATGCTGTGGTCCTGTCTGCTCCAGGGAAGATGCTGGGGTACATCCCAGGTACCGCTGGAGTAAATGGAGCCCCAGATCCCCGCTGGCCTGCTGTCCACACAACCTAGAGGGAGCTCCAATTCTGCCCCTCTCATCACATTTACAGATTAAAGATTCTTTGGATTTAGTCCTTTATTCAGTTACATATTCACCTAAGAATATGGACATCCAACCCCATTCATCCATCTTGGCTCTAAAGAAATCAGTAAAACTCTTGCTCAACACACAGCCTTCACCGAAAACTGACAGCGTGAGTTACATACACACAGTCAATCGACCGCCTTCCCGGAATGTGAGCTCTTTGAATACAGAGCCTGTGCATTACTCTGTCACCCCCGCCTCGTACGGAGTGACAGCAGTCACTCTGACTCTCTGTTCTAGGTTAGGTGCTGGACCAGTGGGTGGTCACCGTTCCAGTCTCCCACAGCATTATTTCACTGAATCTTCGCCATTCTTCAAGGACGCCCCTGGGCAGGTGAAAAAACCAAGGCTTGGAGAAGCCACGTGCTGTGCACATATCACGCCGACAGGAAGGAACAGGGCTGGGTTTGAGCTCAGGCTAGTTGCCCACATCGCAGTGCGGGCTCACAGTGAACATCAGTGAATACTCAGATCCAGTCATCTTTTATTTCCAGACGTGATTACGCGTAACAATTCCTGACACGTGAAGAGGTATATTATTATAACAGAGTCGTGTTGACGTAGGCTCCCAGGCCAAGACCCAGACTTCAAGAAAAGCTAACAACGCTGGGCTACACACACCCGTTGCCGGTTTATTAAACAAGCTGGACTCTGGGAGTACAAGCTCCCTTTAAACCCCTCTCTAGGAGCTCATTAGCCCACCACCCCACCCATCTCTTGGGTTAAATCTGGGGCCGGGACCATTGTTTTCCAGTCACTCTCCAGTAACAATGGGACCTCTGACTACTTTCAGGAAATAAAATGTCCAGTCCAGTCATACACCAAACCTTCAGACTCCCGTTACATTCATGGTGTCTTCCCTCCTCCCAGCTGCCCAGGACGCTTTGGGAATGGGGCTCCGGGAATGGCGCCCCCTTGGAAGCTGGACTTCTCCTTCTCACACTCTCTGCGGCATTCACAAGCTGAAGTTTGGGGCCTCTTCATGTGGTTAGGGTGGTTGGAAGGGAGCTGAGAGACAGAAATGGCCCCTGGGTGTAGCTGGGTCCTTTTATGGGTTCCTCAGAGACCCCTCTTTCTGGGGACCACAGTCCCGTGGTGCAGTTGGTCACCTGACTGACCATTTACAAGCTTCCTGCCCCCACCCCAACCCAGGTTCTGCCTTCAGCAAAACATCCTCAGCCCCTGACCTGGCAGGCACCTCCCCCTGGCACACAATATCTTCTTGGGCAAATTTCTCTTCAGGTCCCTTGAGGCTGGTTCCTCACACTTAGGAGAGCCTGTGTCAGACTCTCCCCAGCAGTTTTCTCGGGGACGGTCCCTTGTCTTTGGCTTGTGGTAAAGGGAAA
>NW_006439191.1:201300-218636 GCF_000325575.1 Pteropus alecto
CCTCTGGCGCTTGGAACCACCCGAATTCTTGGCCTTTTTAAATGTACCTGCGAGGTGGCTGCAGAGTTGAGGGCCACGGCTGGTTTTAGGGTCGCTGTATTTATGGCGCTGCCCCTTTTGTGCTTGGCCCGTGGGGTTTCTGCCGAAATGAAGTTTTAAGACCACGGGAACAGCTGTATTCAACATCCTCTTACCCAAGCATGGCACAAAAGCAACTTGGTAAAAATAAGCTACTCAAAGGGACAGAAGTGGGGAGGGGGGGATAAAGTGATCCATGAGGGGAAGGAAAGGCATTCATAATGATGGCATTGCTGTGTGCCAGGTACTACACGAGGTTCTCTATCGCTTGATCTGAGGACGATGCCTTTCTCAAGAGCACAAAGTGACTTGTCTGATTCCAAACCCACACATTTAACCCCGGAACCACACAGCCTTCAAAGAAGCTGGAAGGACGCGAACTCTACAAGATCTATTAAGAAGAGGGCGAACTGGCTGTCTCTGAGCCCAGAGAGAAGGGGCAGGGGTCCACACCTGCTTTCGAGAATGCAGATGGGGACCCTACCGCTGAGCCAATAACGGAGGGATTTGTCATCTCATGAAACCGTCTTCTCAGAACTAAACTATTCTGCCCACTATTCCAGGTCCCAGTTATGCCGCTAGACATTTCCAGCTGCCATCGTGGACGCCCCACTTCACCCAAATGATGGATTTCTTGGTCTCAAAATGCCAAACTCACTTTCTTCTCAATTCAGAACTACAGTGTGGGATATACTTCCAACCTAAAAAATTCACCCCATTCTTCTTCAGCAATCTGTTTGCCATTTTATTAAGATCCAGCTCAGAAACCGAATCTCGCATTGGCTTTGCGGGATTCATCTCATCCTCAGCCTTCATTTCTCCTCAGGACCAAGACGGCCAGCAGGATAAAGGAGACGTAGAGCCTTGCAATTGGCTGTTACTACCGCTAGATGGCGATCTTATGATGGCGAGATGAAATGCTGACTCAGTTTCCTAAGAAAAACCAGGAAATTGATCAATTAGCAGAAGCTGGAGCTTAGAAATCAGCCAAGGCAAATACATATATTTAAGAAGAACTGACTGAGGGAATAAGTAAAACGCATGATCGTTTGTGGAATCAGCGCATATCGGAGCATTGGTGTCTGTTGTTCACCACGCCTGTCACCTGCCTGCGCGGCACTGGGCAATCAGGGCCACTGCAGAAAGGCCCAGTGGGGTGAGCTGGGGCTCAGCTACCACCTGTCACCCTACTTGAACTAGGCCAGTCAGCGTTGCTCCTTCACCTTCGGGGCCCTGGGCCGGACCCTTTTCCCGGACGGCTGCAGGGAGTGGCGGGAGGGGCACTGCTCTGAGGACTGACGAAGCCTCGTGGACTTTCTGGACTTCGTGGCTGGTCATAAAAACGGAGTGGGATGGACCAGCAATGACCCCTTCCGTCAAAAGTTTATTCGGTACTGGCCATGTCCCCGGCTGAATTGGCGGGTAAACATGGTGCTTACCTTCTGGACTCCCCGTTCAGTGGAGACAAACACGGCTTGGTGTTGGCGAGCAGGGAGGACTTGGGGGAGGGGCCCGGGCTGAGGGGCCAGGGGCTCAGGGAGTGACTCGACCTCCTGCTCAGAGGGTGCCGGGTGCCGTTACTGCCCTCACCAGCTCCTTGCTACTCCTCTGCTTTGGTTCTTGGCTGATGGCCCAAGATCACCTCTCTACATTTTTTTAAAAGTTTACTTAAACATCTTGTGGTATCCTGAGAAGGAGCCTTCCCTTTCTCCCAGGGATACTGGGCAGGTGTCCACACCACAGCAGAGGGCACTGCGCCAGGCTGGCTTTTGTCAAGGACACCTGCAGGCATAATGCGTTGTAAGAAAATTCTCAAAGCTGGATCTTTGTGGTTATACCCATTATAAAACACTGGCTTTTAAGGCTTCCGCCAGTAACTTGCTTTGGGACATTTAAACTAAGTATGCTTTACAGATTTAGGCTGACACATGCATAAGGATTCCAGAACAGGATGAGGGAAATCCAGCTCTCCCTTCATTTGAGATCAAGCTTGTATGGCACTTCGGGTGGTCTGTCTCTTGGGGCACAGTGCCCTCCCCTCTCGGTTAATGGCAGCTGTCACTGACCCACATCTGTCAGTACTAATCACTCTGCATTTGTCATCTCTTCCAATCCTCTCAGCTACCCGCCCAGCCACCTTGGAGGAGAGCAAGTCCCCTCAGAGCCACAAGCTCTGACGGACCTTGGACACCTCGCGATGACCCTCACTCCAAGGGGCTGAATGGGCAGCGCTTACAGCCTCGCTCCTGTAACTACTGCAGGACAAACAGCATTCCTTTTGGTTACCAGCGCTTGTGGTACAGTCAGGAGGAGAGATGCTACTATGGTCCCACGGGGGTGGCCAGAGGTCTTACCTAGAATGAAAGTCTCTGGTCGTGATCATTTTTCATAATTAGCATGACTAAGGAGCATGATGTCCTCCCTCAGAAATGCTCTTCCAAACTAGAACCTGGATTTAACCTTCATGATTGTAATGTGACATCTGTGCGAAGCCCACAAGGAATTCCATTCTTACGTAGAATTAATTATTCCGTCTAGCTAGTAACCGGACACAGGTTAAGGGTCTCATATGATGCTCAATTGGGGTATAAAGGAAAATCTAAAACCTCAGTCACGTGGAAGCATGAACGAGCCTGAGTGGATGCTTTTGCCCACTCCTTGGCCCCCAGGCCCTCAGCTGGCCACTCCGTACACAGAGGGGCCCTTCGCTTCATCCCACGTGAGCATCTAAGGAGAAAACTCGATTCTGATGCATGGTGAGAGACACCAAGGAATGTATATAAAAAGGTATAGATAGGTAAACTCTATACAGATATAAGTACAGAGAGAAAAATAAAATCATGGTTCTTTAAAAATCTTGTCACTGATGTGGGTAGCTACATAAAAAAATTAAGTTTCGAAAAATGTGAGTTATATAAATATTAATAATCAGCTAATGATTACTTGGCAACCGAATGCTATAGATAGAAAGTCTGAAGACTTTAGAAAATAGAGCCACGGTGAAGCAGAGCCCGTGGCATGGCCTCCGGCTGAGCACAGCTGCAGACAGCCCTCGGAGCTGGGCAGGTCTGGGAACTGAGGCCAGGGTCACTTCGTTCAGCCTGCGTGTTTATCCACAAAGGCTGGTTTTCAACACCTGCAGTCAGATTCTCCCTGGAAAGTCTTGTGGGCCTTGTACAGAGACGATGGTCAGTTTCCCAGGATAATAGCCAGGCCCTAGCTGAGAATGATGTTTAGTGGATTCTTTTGTGCTCCATCCACGTCTGCAGGGCCATCTTGAACGGAAGCATGTTACAGGGCTGAGCCCCCACACTGCTTGGCTGTTCCCTAAGTCCCCCCGCTGGTCTGTGACGACTCAGGCCCCCACTGCGGTGTCTCAGCCGGGGGTCTCCTGACGAAGAGCACCCAGAGCTAGCACAACCTCCTCCTCATCAGTTCCGCAGAGTGAGCGTGTGGGCCGGCACGGGGGCTGCAGAGAGGTCGAGCCCTGGCTTAAGGAGACTGGACACGCTCACAGTCTTCACGTAAACCTCAGCTTAAGGTCGTGACGACAAAAACGGTGGCAAACCAAGGGAGCTAGGGGAGCACCAAGGGGATTCCGGAAGGCTTCCTGGAAGAGGCGCTGCAGTCGGTGGGCACTGAGACACTAACCAGGCCGAGTAGGACGTGGGACTGTGGGAAGGGCACGAACAGATGAGAGAACATCATGAACGAAGACGGGAGGTGAGACGCTTTGTCTCCGCGCAGCGAGGGGCTGGCGCTGGCTCCCGATGGCTGGACGTCCTGGAATTTCCAGTTGTGAAACCTTCGGGAACTTGAAATGGGCCATAGTAAGAGGATTTATACCAAGGAAACGGGCCGATGCTACAAATAAGGTCTTCTTTTGTTCATTGGAGAGCTGGCTGACCGGTACACCATTGGACCACATGTGTGAGGAACCAAAAAATATTTAAAAATGTGAATTTTAGAAGTAATGGGACCCTTGGTTGAAAGGAACGGTTTATGCTAAGGACATTGGGCTGTCTGGTGGACACCAAGGGAGCTGAGAGATACGACCGAGAACTTGGACGCTGTCAGGACCTCCTGGCTTTCGGCTCGGCTTTCTTCCAACATCTCTCTGCCCTGTCTCTCCCTCATTTTTCTCTCTCTCCTTTCCCCTCTGTCATTGTCCTCACGGTCTCTCTCTGTCTCTGTCCCAGATGTCAGGAGACATGGCTGATACGGCTCTGAAGATTTAAATATGACAGCTTCCACGCCTGCAAAAGGCTCATTTCTCCTTCTGTGTTCCAGTTTTTAAATATCCTAAAGAAGGACTGTAACTCACTCACTTTGGCCAGATGTTCACTTCTGGATCGACCAGCTGCAGCAGGGGAGGTGTGATTCAGAGAAGAAATTGAAATCGGTCCCCGTTTGGTCAAATACCCCTCCCAGAACCAATCAGCTGTGGCCAGACATTACATGGAAACCATGACTTGCAAGGTAACTGTGTGGGGGTAGCAATTCCCAGAGAAAGAAGGTACTGGACGGAGAAGCACTAGGCTTCCTGACAGAGAAGGTGAATAGCAGGTAATCCTGTAAGGTAGGTAGACTTGCGTGAGGCAGGCTTTGGGTTTTACCCAGTGGATGACTCAGGGGACAGAGCGAGGGCACCTAGGGAAGAGTGTTATGATCAGGTTTCTGTGTTGAATAGATTGTCATGGCCTGTTTGTAAAGCCTGAGTATGTGACGAGTCAGACTCGTGGCAGAGAGAACAACTAGAAGATGATTGCTCTCACCCAGGCGAGAATTAATTGAGTTCATTTCGTCTTACCTTATGCCTACAATGTTATATTTTGTTTCCTCTTTTTCTTCTTGCTGGCTTCGTCACATTATTCTTCATTCCTTTCTTCCCCATGTGCCGGTGCTTAGCATGCTTGTGTTCATCTTCCTCCACACAAAGGTCATAAGGAAACTCACTTTTTCCCTCTGATTTACATCAAACAAGATGCAAACTATTTCTGCACAGTAAGATCTTTAATTCCCCCATTGTCACCTTTTTTAATAAGCTGAGATTTTAAAAGGCCTTTACTTCCCAACATTTCCCCTTAGACCTTCACAATGCTCTCCTCCGATGGTTTATTATAGTGGCTCAGTATACCATATTTCACCTCCTTGTAATAAAGAAGAATTGTGTAGTGCTACGCATATCAAATAAGAAGGAGGATGCATTGACAGAGAGAAGGCCGGCAGAGCAGAAGAGAGCCAGGGGAATCGCCATAATGGCCAGAACTCAAGGACGAGCTGGGGAAGGAAGACGAGATTACACTTGAGCGGAGTGGAGGCCCCGGAGGAGAGCGGCACAGGCGGAGAACGAGAGGGAAGAGGAGGAAACTGCATTTGAATCGCTTTTGCTCGGGAGCCTCTATTTCTTTGCTGGGCTGTGTTGGTACCAAGTCTGATCCAGCTGGGGTCTCAGATCTAGGTAGGTCATAATTTGCTAAGTCTCTTTGTAAAAGTTACCATTTAAAAAAAAAAAATCTATCCAGTGAAGTCGTGGGATTTTTTGTTGAAATGCAGATACAGAAAAGGACCACAAAGTGCACAGCGCGAAGAATTTTCATAAACGGAATGGAATATCCATGTGTATCCAGCACCCAGATCCAGAAATAAAGTAGTACGTGCCCCCAGGAATCTGCCCTGTGCTATGCTTCGGTCACTGGTAACTAAAAAAAATAAACACAACCCTTGCTCCTAACAGGATAGATGGGTTTTTGCCTGTTTTCAAACTTTGTGTTTATGAAGAGACTCATACGGTGTGTTTTCTTTTGGGTCCAAGTCCTTTGGTTCAATGTTATGCGATGTTCACCCGCACTGTAGTAAGAAGTCGTACATCATTCATTCTCCCTGATGTGCAGAATTCCACTGGGTGCCAATGCCAGAACTGACCTCCTCTTCCATCGACGAGCATTTGGGCAGTTTCCAGGTGGGGTTACTATAAATAGTGCTGCTATAACCCATCCAAGTAGCTGCTAATATGAAAATTACTACTAAATTCCTTATTCCTAAACCATTAATTGATTTGCCATTTAGCAGTAGATCAAAGTTTTCGACCAGGTGTGAATTTAGCCAATCTAATCTCAGTTGCAGAGGAATGGGAAGGACAGCATGGGACAGAGAGACAGAGAGAACAATAGAACAAAAGAGAATAAAATTTTGCCTCAGGTCAAATAGAATTCGGTGGCAAGACAAGACTACGAAATTACAGTGTCTTAATCTCGTTGGCTTACTGCCTCCGTCCACGGACCTCTGCTCTCACACCCAGCTACTCACACTAATAATAGAACGATGTGTGTTTCATTTAATCCATGGTCATATTTCCCCTCGGCGCCTGCCCGCATTATCATTTTTGTTGGACAAAGAATCTGAAATTTAATTATTCATTTTGCCGAGAGAGACTCTGTTATGTTTTAAGTTGCTTCTCTTCCATGCCCCCTTATTCATTATTTCTCCATATACATTTGCCTTTGAGATTGAAATTGAGCCTATTCGTTATTCAGGAAACAAAATAAAAAATGATCTCCAACTAAGACGACGCACAGTGGGTCCTCAGAGTTTGTTAGAAACACGTGCACACAGTATTCCACTGTCAGACCTTTCTACCGTATTACGATTGTCATTGAGCCTCACATATGCATTGTAGAAAATGACTCCTAAAACAAGCTGGCAGAACACCGATGACCTCGCCAACCGCATGAATTATTTTAACTTTGGAGTTTAATGCAGGATGTAATAGCAAATGTCCCATCTCATGGATTTCCCCAGGAGCCATATTTCCTGTTTCCTACTTGAAATAAAAGGAGAGAGAGAGGAGGGCGGACTGGAGGAGGGGGCCCGGAGGGGCATAGACCTTCCACGTGACGAGGGCATCATGGAGATGTTACAGGTGCAGCGTGGACGCAGGTGGAAACATTCATAACGTGCAGTAAACGCTGTCAGCGCGGTAATCGACTCTCTCTAAACACTGTGGTGAGGATGAAAATTTGGAAGGAAGGTTCTGCCAACAGCCTAAACAATTTTTCTGTATCATTGATCAGTTCATTTGCCAAGGAAAACGTTTGATCTGAAAAGCTTTGCATTTTAAAGTAACTTTCAGCCCAGGAAAGAACATTAGAGCAAGCGTCCCAAGCCCTGGGTGCCAGTCCTGTCTCCGCTATGTATAAGCTGTTTGACCCTGGACATGTCACAGCCTCCCTGGGCTTCTGTTTCTTTGACGATGAGTCTCAAATAAATAAGATAATTGATGTAAAAGTGCTCCTTGCCAATGAGATAAGATGTGGCAAGGCATTTCCCTTGGAAAAATGAGTCTTCCAGAAATAATGTGCCAGCTAATAACATAAATGTTTGTCCTCTGACCTTCTGTCAGTTTTTCGATTCTGCCCGTGGGTTCTGGGCCATGTGGAAGCTCCACACGCACGTATAGGTGAGCCGTCTGGACGTGTAAGCAGGGTTGGATTTGTCCCCATGATGGTTTTATCGCTCCTAACTAGTAGGTGAGTAATGGTGTGTTGGCTGGGGGTGGGGTGCAGGGGCGCTGGGCTTCCAGATTATCGATAAATATTTTTTGATGGTAAAGATAAAACTGAACTTAATCTCGTTTCTCCTAGAAGGCTAATGACCCTCTGGGACACTCCCTCCATGTAGTCTCAGTAGGGAAGGACTGTGAAAGGGCTCTGGGAAGGCCCCCCAGCTCTAAAGCACCGACGTTCCACCTCTGACCTTTTCGGTCGGGTGGAACCAGATGGGATGAACCCTTTTAACGTTTAGATGTGACAGCTATGCAGGCATCCAATCATTTCTCCAGCATCATGGGTGACCTTGGACAGCTTCATGGGCTTGAGGGTTGGGACGGGATTGTGGTAAACAGAAGGAACAGAAAAGGTGTCAACTTTGCAGAGAGCCAGCCCAGCACTGGGCTCTAGGGGTGTAAGATACAGGCTCTGTCCTCAAGGAGGTCAGTCTGGTAATGACCCAAAACATAAGCAGATAGTAATGCAAGTTATAAAGTGCCAAGACTTGGAAACCCATAGATCACGAGTCCAATATTCTCATTTTATATGTGAGGAAACTGATGCTCAGAAAGAGAGAGAGAGTATTGGCTTGTCCGAGAACTCATACAACTCAACGGAAAAAAATGTTTTTGATTGAAAAATGAGTCCATCTGAATCGACATTTTTACACAGAAGTCATACAGACGGGCAACAAACGCACGAAAAGATATTCGACGTAATTAATCATCAGGGAAATGCAAGTCGAAACCACAATGAGATATCACCTCACCCCCGTTAGAACGGCCGTTATCAGGAAAGACAGAAAATAATAATGGCGAAGATGTAGAGAAAAGGAAGCCATGTGCGTTGCTGGTAGAAACGTAGATTGGTGCCAGCACCGTGAGAAACGGCATGGAGTTTCCCAAAAAATTAAAAATAGAGCTACCGTACGATCCAGCAAGTCCATCCCTGGGTATTTATCTGAAGAAAATGAAAACATTAATTTGAAAAGATGCATCTGCACCCCCACGTTCGTAGCAACATTATTTACAATAGCCAAGACATGGACGCAGCCTAAGGACCCGTCAGTGGATGAACGGATAAAGAAATCGTGGTACACACACACGTGCACACGCTACGTGATATTATTCAGCCATAAAAAAAAAAGAATGCAATCTTGCCATTCTCAACAACGTAGAGGGACCTCAAGGGCATTATGCAAAGTGAAATAAGTCAGAGAAAGACCAATATAGTATGATCTTCTCTGTGGCGTCTAAAAGAAAAAGCAACAAAAAGTAAACAAGCTCTTAGGTACAGACAACGGATTGGTGGCTGCCAGAGGGGTCGGCGGGGGCAAGTGGGAGAAATGGGTGAAGGGGGTCCCAAGGTAAAAAGGAAAAAAAAATGTCTATAGTGTTTCGGCCATTATAAAATTGGGTCTATCTGGGCAGCAGTTAGCTAGACAATGATCACAATGAGGTGTAACCTAGAATGAATAGTTAAGAAGTATATATAAGGTCACATAGCAATGCAGTGGTTTGCTCAGGATTTTTACTAAGGTCTGACTAAGTCCGAGGTCTAAACCCTAAGCCATTGACCTCTAAAGTGAGACTCAGATAAGCCAGTTTTGAGAGGACAAGATTTAATGAGAGAAATTCTATTAATATTTGTATTTTGTGTTTATTTTTAAATGTACGCATATATCAATACAGTTGCATATGCATATAATTTATAAATTAAAATGCACGCTTATTTTGGTGATATGTGTTTGAAAATTTTTGACTGATGGTGTGAACTATCTAAACAGCTGTCCTGACTGTAAAGGGTTGGTGGGCACTTGGTGATGGTTTCGCCCCCGTGATTTGCTGCCAGTTACATTCAGATTTCAAACCAGGGGGACACTTATAGATGCCATTTGTATTTCATTGATTACTAATTAATCTTTATCTTCAAGTCTTTCACTTTTGCAGTATAGGAGGACAGAAGATCACTTCTTTTGCTTTTCTTCCCGTGTTTATCCTCCCCGGGGCCTGTAGGCAATTTTCTTTTGGGATCTGTGGCGGATATTTGTCACCAGATTCTTCTGGTACTTCCCATCCTCTGTTCTCTGTGCTCAGACCTGTGCTTCTATGTAAGAGGCTTCACCTGCAACATGAAGTCTGTCTTTCCTGGTGGCCTGGACTGCTACGAATCCTCTGTGACTCTTCTGTTTCTTACGTGCTGCCTGGTATCTGCGTGGTCAAGAACTTGAGCCCGACACCCAGCACTTATGGGCATCCTGTTAGCATGCTCTTTCCTCCTGAGCTTTTAGGGACTTTTCCAGTGATTATCGCTGTGTCGTAAATTACCCCAAACTCAGTGTCTTCAAATAACAACATTTATTTTGCTTAGAAATCTGTAATTTGGGCAGAACTGGGTGGAGATAGCTTGCCTCTGCTCCACTTGGCTTCAGCAAGCGTGGTTTGAGGCTGGGAACTGGAATCACCTGAAGGTTAACTTACTCATGTGGTAGGTGGTTAATGGTGGCTGTCAGCTTGTCTAATGCTGTTGGCTTGGGCTTCCTCCCAACGTGGTGGCCAGGTCCCAAAGGAAGTGGAAGGAGAGAGAAAGGGGGAGAGAGAGAGAGAGGGAGAGAGAAAGAGAGAAAGAGAGAGAGAGAGAGACAGAGAGAGGCAGAGAGAGAGAGAGACAGAGAGAGAGAGAGAGACAGAGAGAGAGAGAGAGACAGAGAGAGAGAGAGAGACAGAGAGAGAGAGAGAGACAGAGAGAGAGAGAGAGACAGAGACAGAGAGACAGAGAGAGACAGAGAGACAGAGAGACAGAGAGAGAGAGCGCGCGCCAGATAGAAGTCATACCACCTTCCACGACCTAGCCTCAGAAGTGTTGCTTCCACCGCATTTTATTAACCGCGGTAGTTGCTAACCCTCTCCACCCCAGTTTCAAGAGGAGGGAAAAGAGATTCCACCTTTGATTGAGGGAGTAGCATCATTCTGCAAGCATGTGTACAAACACATATGTTGCTGTGCCATTTTGGGAAATATATTCTGCCATACGGATTCTTGCCATGGTGATGTCGTGGGCAACTCTGGTCAGGAGGTTTTATTTCTTTACATTTCTAATCATGATTGGGGTACTAAGGACTACGACAACTTGCAAACTTCAGATTTCTTGCTCTTCAATGGAAACATTTGAAATTAAACAAACATTCTCAATAACTTTATAGAGAAAACAGAGCACTCATTCATGTGCTTTTATAAAAACTATTGTTTGTCAGGAATAAAATAAGATGCTTATTGTTTATGCCAGCACGGAGCATGATCTTACACTGATATTTGTTTCCGACACTGGTAGGCGACATGATTTTTCAAGAGCTTTCCAAGTAAATTCTCTTGCTGTCTGCACACTCATTTCCATCTGTTCGTGGCTGACATGAGAGGCGGTCCAACTTCCTTCAAGGTCATTGGAAGGAAACGTTGGTTGCAACTCCGTAAACACTTTCACTTGGTAAAATTACTTATAGAATTATTGGATGAGAGTAGTTCCATGAACTTCAACCAACAGCTCTCTTGGATCTGCCTACAGCTTCCCACTGAGAAGGAGGCGGTATTTCATCAAAGTCCATAGCCACGTTTGTGATAACGAGAGCTTTGGAAAGCAAAGAAACCTAAACTAATTAACCCATGAGACACGTTCAAGATTGGCCATCCTGATTAAATCTGCCTCAGAGTAAAGCCAAACCTTGGCTCTGAGCCTGGAAAGTGCACCATGAAACAGGAAGTGGGCTGTTTACCTCTTGTACATCCTCTGGCTTGTTCATTCATTTTATTGAACATTCTTGCTCTTCGGTCTCCCTAACATAGATTCCCATGCCCAATTTTTGTCGTCTCCATCCTGGTAGAAGCCTCATTATCTCATGCCTCGTGCAGTCACCTGACTGGGTTTTCTGTTCCCTCCTCCAGCCCATCCTCTGACACTGTTGGTCCCCAGTTCAAAAGCCTTCAGCAGCTACAAATTAAAATTTACATTCCTTCATGCGGCATAAAAGGCTCTTTCTATCTGACTTGAGACTGTGTTCCAACCTCATCTTCTCCAAAATGCATATTTTCCTCCAACATGAACCGGTGGGATCTCCCAAAAAAGAACCTGCACTTTTTTTTTATCATGACGCCTCTGCTCCCGGCAGCCTCTCAATCTGGAGGGCTCTCCTCTTCCCCTGTCCTCATCCCACCTACTTTTCAGGATCAGACTAAAATGTCCCCTGCAGCCTTCCCTGATCCCTGCCCCTGGAAGGGGGTTCTCCTGCCTCTGAGCCCTGAGCGCTTTATTACCTGTACCTCTCCGGTTGCCCACTTACTTTTTCTACCTTGCGCTATTGTTATTTAAGAAAATGTCTTCTTTTGCTTGTTAGACCGGAAGTGTCTCACCGGCAGAGTCTACAGGCAGTGCGTGATTCATCTTCGAAGTCATCACAGCTTCTAGCCCAGCATTCGACACATGGAGTTCAAACTCAGCGTGTACCATTCCAAACTCACCCGCTTCCCCTCCAAATCTGTCCCTTCTCCTGATTTCTCTATCCTCTTCATGATGGCATCCTATTTCCCATACTCATAGTACCACCTTCCCCATCGAAGCGAACCGCTTTCCTGTTGATTTTTCCCTCTGCAGCCCTGCACACCTGTCTTTCCAGAGCATTTCCACTTCATTGCTACCTCCCTGTGCTACTTTCCTACCCCAAGGCATTCAGCATCTCTACAAATTGGTCTGATAAAACGCACCAGCTCTGTATTCCAACAGTGCTGCTCTATGCGGGTACACCCCCTTTTCTTTCTCCCCGAGAAACTTTAGACGATGTCTGATTGTCCTCCACACGCCCGAATGCTTTCATCCGGCTGCCGAGAGTCCACCCCAGTCTCTCCCTGCCTTTTCTCTCTGGCTTGACCTCCTAGTTTCTGACATTGGATCCTTTTTTCTAGCTGAATCGAAGGCTCCGTGGTTGGCCTCGCTTCCAACACCCGGACTGTATTGTAGCCTGGATTCCACTTTTGCCTCTTTGAATCCTGGGCCAAATTCCATGAGCGTCATGAGGCCTCTCAGATCCTCCCAGTTGGAACTTCTCTCTGGACACTCCGGTTTGCCAAGTGCTGGTGACCCTATGACAGTCTGTCTCCCAGGGTTCGCTGCTTTCATTTAGGTCTCATCCTCATAAAAAGTGGCTTCCCCACCAGTCAGCCATTTATACATTTTTATCACCATCTGTGACTGACAAGTTTTGTGACTATGATGATTAAAATGTCATTTTAACATGTGATTTCTGAATAATTTATTGGGTCCTTGCTCATAAGTCTTATTTCGCTCAAAATAGCCCATTTCCTGGATTAGCCAACCTGTGTGTAGCAGACACTGGTGCTGCCGAACCCATTTCTTTGGGGCCCTAACACTGGGGTGGGCTTCTACCAACGTCCGAGGGCAAATACGTGGATCTCTTTGCCTGAGGCTGTTCTCTGTAGCCTGAAGGGTCCGAGGCAGGGGTGATGCATTAACATACCCTTGAAGCAGCCCTCAACCAATGACTGACAGGAGTTGGGGTATAAATACCCCAGGCCCCTCATCCTTCAGGTGGGGTAGATCTGTGGAGTGTTTTTTATGTTATTATCCACACTTTCTCCTGGGGATTAAGCCCAGACGCTCAGAGGTGGCTGGCTTAATAACGCACTTTCCAGGGGCTGCTGTCCCTCCCCTGTCTCATCCATTTTCCCTCTGAGTGCTTCCTGCCACTCGCAGATAAGCCCCCAGCCTTAGAGTCCTTATCTCTGAGTCTGCTTCTGAAGGAACCCACACTCGGACATTGGGTGACAGAGCTAACACCTCCCTCAAGAGAAAGCCAATATATTCACCATCAGCGTTGCAATTTAACATAAAGCCAGTTTCCTTTCCTTCCTCCCCACAGAGTGGTTTCATTTCAGAACGAGTGGTTTCCATTCCCTGGCCTCCTCTGACCCTCTGATGTGTACATTACATTTGGGCATGTAACTCAGGCAGATGAGATTCATCGGACCCACCTCTCAGATCTGTCTTTCATTCTCTTGACTTTGATTGATCCTTGTGAAACTCCTTGCTCAGATCTCTCACGGGCGTGGTCCAGGCCAAGCTCCTTCATAGCCACCCCTCGTGCCTGCTCTCTGGTCTTTCCCCCGGAGCCCTCTGATACCCCTAGGCCCTGTTCTCTCCTCCTGGGAGGCCCTTCTCTGAGGCTGGTGAGTTGTCGATGAGCTAAGTTGTCATCTGCTCTGGAAAGCTTGGACTAGTTTCTACAGCAAGGATATGGCTTTTTTGTTTGTTTGTTTTCTGTATATATAATTCTATGGTAGCACTGCTATAAATATTTATGTTTCATATCCCATCCACCACACCACAGATCTTTAGAGACAGCAATCATGGAACTACCGTTTTTCACCAGAGGAAGTGTAATGCAGTGGAGTGGTTAGATCCGGTGTGGCTTCTGGGGCCAGATTAGTTAGTTCAAATGCCAGCTCCAAGGCTTAGCAACTATGTGACCTTGGACAAGTCACTTAAGCTCTCGATGCCCCCTTTTCCTCTTCAGAAAGATCTGGGTAACAATAGAACCTAACAAAGGGCTTACTGTGAGGATTGAATGGGTGGAAGAAAATGCAACGCGATTAAACAGTGTTTGGCATACAGAAAGCACTTAAGAAACACTATTGCTAGAAATATGATTAGAAATAGTAATATTATTAATATTAACATTACTATTACTCATCTTGATATGCCAGAGCAAAGAGTCCCTACCAGGGGACACGCATTTGTGAAGCTTTGAAAAAAGAGACCTTCCTGGGACCCATCCATAACCTACTAAATAAGAATTTCTTGGGATACAGTTTGGGGGAAGCTAAGGAGACATGAGAACTAACTGCAGTGTAGGATCCTGGACCGGAAAAAGGACATTCGTGGACCAACTTGTGAGATTTAAACAAGGTCTGTCGATTGATTGATACTATCGTGTCAGCGCTAATTTCCTGGTTTCAACAAGTGTGCTATGTGGACCTATTTGGAGAAAGCCGAGTGAAGGATGTACGGAAACTCTTTATACTGTCTTTGCAATCCTTTTGTGAGCCTGCCTCGTGCAAGGTTGGGTTTCGTCTCCTAAACAGGAAGATGTCATATGTCTTTCAACGGACACGTGCAGTAAGAGCCGCGCGCTCCTGCTTTCGTGTGAAGTCGCAGAGAGTCATTCTCCTGTTTCCCGTGAGTCTGAATCATCACCACCCTGTCACTCAGGCTGACCTGGCAGGGAAACAAAGGATGGGTTGCCTAACTGAGCACCCCGGTTAGGCCAGTCCAAGCCAGCTACCGCGTCCTACCTGGTCAAGGGGAAGGGCAGGTAAACAGCTCCCTCCCCGCTCCAGGGTTGCACCTCATTCCAGGTTTGCTTTGTTGCACAATCCCATGGAATCAAAGAACCAGCCTCAGCAAAAGGACGCGGAGGGCAATGACATCTAGACACAATGACATCACATGCTTAATCACCACCCATTCTGCACCACCCAATGGAGTTGATTAAAACCTGACAAAAGCCCCCTCGGTACATACCTGACATGGTTATTTTGGGTCTTTGCAGCCAAAAATTGTTTATGCTTCAGGCTGTATTTCCTGTTGTCATGTCCTACTGTGTTCAGGACTTCATGTTTCAGTGACAAACTACCGGGGTAAATACAAGCGACTTGGTGAAAATTCAATAATTCTTCAATTTACAATCTAAAACGAATTGAGTAGAGTGTTCTCAAATTTCTCTTGCCATGGGTGTCATGCAGAACAATAAGCATGTCAGCACAGACAGCTTCACACAGAGGCCAAAGAAAGAGAGAGAGAGACTCTCGTGAGCAGGCTGCGGCAGGCACACGGAGGGGGAGAAGGAACTAAATTACACCTGCACTGCGTGAACGGGACCAAGGTCCTTGCCTCCTAACTTCATCTAATCTTCTGAATAATTCTGCGAGGGAAGAATCATCTTCTTTTATACTGGTCTCAGCTTATCAGTAACCAATTCAGCCTGCTCGGTGAAGAGTTCTGCCCCACTTGCAGGCAGCTACTCCTCACCCAAATATTGTCTCACTTGGTTTTACCAGCCTAAAGATACACGCAATTAAGCTCCATGGCAACCACTAAGATAAGATGGAAATCATCTCATTTTTTATATCACTTAATGAAAGAGCTACAAATGATACAAGAAAAAGATAATACAACCTAATACTCTTGAGTGCAAGGACCATAATAGTGTATCAACCAGGGAGCCCTCAAGACTCAAGACTGGGGGTACAGGATGATGTCTGAATCTTCCAAGGCGTTATGTAGCTCTTACACCCGAGATTAGACTCCTCATCTTACATTCGTGGTCCACCTCTAAGGAGCACTAGGCATTTGACTGTTCCTCCTGTGTCTTTAGGAAAGGATGGGATGGAGAGAGGCAGCAGATGTTTCCATGGAAACAGCACTGTACCGCCAACAAGGTGAAGACTTGTTCTGGTCCCAGCTCTGCCTCTTACTATACATGGACTTGAGCAAGTCATTTCATCTGTAAGCACCAATTTCTTTCTCTCAAAATGAAAAGTAAAAAGAGTTTGCATTGTTTATAGAATCATGAAGACTAATTAAGATCGGGTAACAAAAATATACTATAAACTCACTCTAGATTTAAGGATATGCATAGGCTGAAAGTAAAGAGGTGAAAAAAGATATTTCATGGATATGGTAACTAAAAGAGAGCGGGAGTGGTTATACTAACACAGGACCAAATAGACTAAGTCAAACACCGTCACGAAAGACTAAGAAGGACATTATATAATGATAAAGGGTCAATCCACTAGGAAGATAAAACGATTATACATAGAAATATAAAAAGTCAACACTGATAGAGCTAAAGACAGAATTATCTCATGATACAATAATAGTAGGAGACTTCAATACCTCTCTTTCAATAATGGATAGAACATCCACACAGAAGATCGATAAGGAAATGCAGGACCTGAATAACACCACAGACCCAGGGGACTAACAGGCATATAAAGAACATCGCACCCGACAGCAGCAGAGCACACACGGATCCTTCTCCAGGATGGAATGAATCCCTGTTAGGTCGCAACATAAGTTTTTACATTTGAATGATTGAAATTATACTAAGTATCTCTTATGACCAAAATGAAATGAAACTGAAAATCAATAGCAGAAGGAAAAATGGAATATTCACAAAAACGTAGAGATTAAGCAACACACTCTTGAACAGCCATCAAGTCAAAGAAGAAATTAAAAAAAAAAAAAATTTAGAAAATATCTGACATAAGAAAACCCAAAACCACAACATATCAAAATGTATGGGATACTAAAAAGGAAGCATATTGGGATAAATGCTTATATTAAAAAAGAAAGAAAAAAATCCCAAATAAAAAATCTACATTGACACCTCAAGGAGCTAGAAAAAGGACAAAGCTCGGAGTCAGCAGAAGAAGGAAAACTATAGAGATTACAGCGAAAATAAACAAAATAAAGAATATAAAACGCTATAAAAGGTCAATGAGACTAAACTTTTTTGAAATATATTAGAAAGAAACACCTCTAAATGTTAATGATTAACCTGAATAGTGGGTTGGTGGCTTTTCTTCAAATTTCTATATTCCTATATTTTCAAACTTTTGGCTAATGAACATATAAATATATTTT
>NW_006439191.1:218787-231220 GCF_000325575.1 Pteropus alecto
GATCTGTGAATGTCACTTGTCAGTGGCACTCAGATCGCCCATAAAGAAGGCAACGTGAATACACGAGTCACTGGCAAGTTATTGATATTTCAATAAATAAAATTATATTCATCAAATTTTTCCACCATGTAATTAAATTATTCTTTTCAGCTGTGGGACTTGGCGAGGGGTTTTAACCCTTCTGGGACCCCATTTCCTCAGCTGTGAAATGGCAGAAATTCCATGAAGATCAAATGAGACAATGTTCATGAAAGTCCCCTCTTGTCCCCCTTCCTCTTCCAGCGAAGGATCTTTTCATGTCTTTTTGTTGTAACTCCCTCTTTTATTCGAGACTCTTATTTACAGATAACTGAAACCAAGTAGAACCAGCTTAATCAAGGCAAAAAAAAAAAAAAAGGCAAATATACTGGAAGACAGAGGCAGAGCCAGGCTTCGCAACATCACGTGGCACTTGAACCGAGAACCAGCAAGGTGTCACCACTCAGAGCACAGCTCTGTCTGTCTCTGGGACTACATGTCTTCATATTCCCGAGGCACTTCTTCTAACCTGATCATAACAAAATGCTCCTTGGATGCATACAAACACAGTCAGAGCAATTATATTTTATTTTTAATTGACTGTGGTAAGCGTATGTCTTTACAAGCCATTCCCATATATCCCTTTTAGCTCAGTGCCCACCCGCAGCTCCAGCAAATAACGTTTCCACGTTATTGTTTGGCTGTGTCACCTGCTGCTGCCCCCACACTTATACACACCCACATGTCCTCTTAAGATTGTGTGAATCCTATTCTCCTTTTCTTTCCCATTTTCCACCTGGATGCTGTGAGATATGGAACCTTTGTTTCATATGAACGACTTCTCCTTTTCATCTGTTTTCTGTGTCCTCGCCACACTAGCCCCAACTGGATGCCAACATCAGGATTCTGCGCTGCACAAACAAAGAAAACCCGGAAAAATAGCTCCAGTTTAGCTCCAAATATAGCTCAGGTGAGAGAGAGAGAGAGAGAGAGAGAGAGAGAGAGAGAGAAGGAGAGAGAAACTATTAGCTTAATACATAAGAATTAGGTCATGTAACTAAAAAGTGTAAAGTAAATAGGACTGACAAGAGGGACCACTGTAGCCAGGGACTAAGGTCCTCCAGACCAAGTCCACATCTTTTTTTCTCATCTCTCGGTTCTGCTCTCCTCTCTGTTGGACTTGTCTCAGATAAGACCTGTCCACAGTGGACTCCCCAGCTCCGAGTTCGCACTCTCTTTTTAGCTGGCATCTTCAGTAGGAGAGCATCTCCATTCTAATCATTTCATCAAAGTCTCAAAACTGAGTCTCTTTGGGGGCAACTTGAGTCATGTGTGCATCCCTGAGCCAATCACTGTGGCCAGGGAGACGGCAGACACTCATCGGGCGGGCCACGGTCAAATGGTTGTCCCTGGAACTGTCCCCAATACCAGTGAGTTTACCCCCACCGAAACCTCCTGGAATAAAAGTGGTTCTTCAAAAGAAAATCAGAACTATTATCAGAAGAAGGAGGGATAAATAGTAGGCAGGAAAAAAACACAAAGTCACATGACTGTATTAGGTTGTCATTTCCTCTTTCTTCCATTTTCTTTTTGGAATCTTAGTTTTACAGAATCTGTTCACACCCTAGAACAAATGACAACCACGTTGAAGCTCAGCTCCCACTCTGAGGATCTTTCCACTCCATCCTCCTCTAGTGTCAAGTATGACTCAAAGTGGTGGACCCTAAAACGGCTGAGCTCCCAGAGAGGCAAGTGATGGAACGGAAGTATGACCTCAAGCTGTCTATACCTCACACCCTGGAAGAGAACACAGACTTGTTTTCCAGTCTTAGATCATTATTACTGGTTTTTTAACCTTACGAGTAATTCTATACATGTATGCCTAGACTTCACCATTCGTGACTCAAGAAACAAGACCATCTGTTCATAACTAAAGATATCACTAATAGAAGAAATATAGAGGTGACCTAGAAATGTTTTCTAGATTCCCATGAAAGGGATTCTGACCAAGCACATATTGTTCCCTATTTTTTTCTCATTGTGCTATAATCAATATACTTGGGCTATATCATCTCTTCTCTAAAGCTTAAGAGGAAATGATTGAATTTGCTTTTTAAGCCCTGTTGAATACTAACACTTTTCCTGCCTATTTCACAGTAGGCTCCAAGAAGCAAGTGAGATAATGCCTGTGAATGTACTTTGAAAATTATAAAGTACAATTCAAAAGCAAGCTATTAGAATTAAATAACAATTAAACAGTCACTGATTAAATCATTTAACAATTATTTTCTACGTGGTTACCGTTTTTCAAGTATCATGGTATTCTCTAGGGCTATGAAAATGATGAAGACACAGCGTGAACAATGATAAGCGGATAAGTGGTTAAGCCCCATACCAGATGGACATTTGTCTAAAAATTCCTGGTGGTCTGCCGGCTTACTTATCTCTTATACACCCATCATCATTCTCAATTTCCTGGTCTTTATTGGGTTTGCTGCCATTTTAAATAATACCATGGCTCAATTTTCTTTGTCATCTACCATTTGTTGTCATCCACTCTCACTCTTTATTTCCTTCCTTCATTTAAAAAAAATGTTCCTTCCTCTCTTTCCTCAGAAAGTTTCTATGACCATTTTGTTTAGTCGGCTGTTAGGGAAAAAGCCAACTTTTCAAACTGGCTGCAGAACTGAAAAATATTAACCGCAACAATTATTGCCTTTAAGTTTAAGACTTTGTTATGAACAGCCAATGGCAGCTAAAACTTTCCTAATTGCACTTTTTAAAGAAAAGAAATTAATTCCATGCAGACACTTCCCTCTCAGTAAGACAGAGCAATATCCCATACGAGCAGGTATATTAAATAGTTATTTTCCCCACTGAATAGATGGAAATTCACAGAGTTTATTGTAACTGTTCATTGTATGTGGCTTCAAGGTTACACAGTCTTAGCCAAGAGCAGGGTTCTAACTTTTCATTCTAACTATGTTGTCCTAGAAGAAATTGTCTGTTACTTCTCAACCCAGATGTGAATTCTCTGCCTCATTCTCTCCAGCCACAAAATTGTCTGGCTCAGCCCTTCTTCCTACTGTGAGAATCCAGAATAAGTCAACTTATTTGTATTCCTTTAGTCTTTTGTGATCCATATGTCATCTCCAGGTAGAGAAGTCCCTTCTGCTCTCCAAAAAATAAAAATTAAAAAATAAAGACTTTGATCTCTGTGGATAGCTTAGACAATAAAAGGTCTTCGATGCCGTCATGGAGCTAGGCCATGTTATTTTTATTAGCTAGATAAATGCAGTCAACACTCTGGACAAATCTGGTGATGTTGGGGTCACATCTCTGGCACGTCAAAAGAGGAAAGTATCCCTAAGATTTCACTTTGCATGATGTCTGTTCTATCAGGTGAGAAAAAAGTGAATGAAAGAGAAAACTGAGATGTGACTCAGAAAACAGAAACATTCTCTATCAAGCTTGAGGTCAAAAATGAATCTACCCCTTTTACAACCATCCACATCCGATTAGGAAAGAGGCAAACCATTAAATTGCTAGGCACTTTATTTAATCACTAAAGAAAAAGAATAAATAAATGAATGAATGAATGAATGAATGACTAAATGAATAAACAAACAAACAAACAAACAAATAAAATGAGTGTCCCATTACCTCTATTACTCATCGCTCTCAGTGTAGATTCATACATTTCCGTACCCAGCACCTGCTGCTTCTAATGACATTTTAATGGCTCTTCGTACAGACAGTTTTGTTTGCAACAGTGGGAGAGAGTCAGGATTTGAACATGCAGATTCAATAATGAGGTGAGATGCCCGAGGCTTGAGAGGAAGTTGAGGGGCTGGCTGTCCCTCAGCAGCGTCCAACCAGCAGGACATTCAGGCAGCTGGCCTGCAACCCTGCTGGCCTCTCATCTACTAACTCATTAGTGCTGTTTGCCCTGACATTTCACAGGGAAAATAGAGACTTCCTGGCTTGATGCTTGCTTCTGGGGCGAGAAGAAGGGCGAGAGGGATGGAAAAAGGAGTAAGAAGCCAAGATCTAGAGTTTTGTTTTAGCTCCCACAACGTGTGCAAAGCACAGTGAAGGGCCCTGTGGCCACCCCCAAAGGGACAATCTTCATCTCACATGGTGGTTTTCATGAATGAACTCATCCACTCGTCCTTCAACAAGTAGTTACTGAGGACTTATTAGAAGATGTATTATCAAGAAGAGGGAGAGACCTGAGAAATAGGGAGAGTTGCCTCTAGGGAACAGATGATCCAATACAAGAGGCAAAGTGAATGTCTCCCATGGTGATAAAGAGAGAGACCAGGATGAGCTAGCTGCACAGTGGCCAAAAGATCAACCAATTCAAATCAGAGGCAGTAAGAAGGGGCGGAACTTCCTGGGGAAGACAAAGCTGATAGAATGGCTAATGTGTTTTGAATCTATTGAGAGATTTATATAACTGAAAGAGAGTTTTTGGACAAGACAGTGATAAGCAACTTAAAAACTAAGCAGAGACCATTATTAACTAAAAAACAACAACAACAACAACAACAACAAAACTACGCAAAAGTTATGCCACAAAGAAAATGTAAATGCCTCAGCTCTGAATAGGATTTACATGGCCATGGTAATAATGTAAACCCCGACTACTGATGGATCAGACTTACCATGCAATTAATTATATTAGGACACTGTGGAGAAGGGAAGTATGCTTGAGAAGGGTGGTGAGAGCTTAAATTCTCATCTTTCTTAGAAGAAAGTCAATAGATAATGTCTGAAACTGAGAAATCAAGAGGTAGCAATATAAGCATGTCATTTAGAGAAATGGAGCTAAACTTCACCAGGAAAAAAAAAAAATCAGTTAGAGGAGATAAAAATAGTTGTTTCTGGACTATGGGAAATGAAGAGAGGGAATAGTGGAAGAAGCATGTTTTTATAGCAAGCCAAGTGGAACTATTTAACTTCTTAAACTTCGTGTGTATATAACATGGATAAAAATAAAAGGTAAAATGAACAAAATAAAAGCAGCCTTGTGAGTCTCAATGTTGTATTTATCATAAGTCAGGTTGCTAGATAAACTATGGAAATCCCAGTTAAATTTGAATTTCAGACAAACATCAAAATTTTTTCAATTTAAATTTTATTTTTGGCAATAAAAATTATATATGTTTAAGGTGTACATGTGTTATTTTGATATGTGTATACATTGTGAAATGATTACCACAATCCAGCTAATTGACATATTCATCACCTCACAGATACCTGTTTGTTTTGTGGTGAGAACACTTAGCAAATTTCAAACTATATATGATACAGTGTTATTAAGTATAGTCGCCATACTATACATTAGATCTCCGGAACTTGTTCTTCCTGCATAACTGACACTTTGTACCCTTTGACCAACATCTCCCCATTTCTTCACTCCCCAGCCCCTGAGAACCATTCTACTCTGCTTTTATGGGTGTGATTTTTTTCAGATTCCACATATAAGTGAAATCATGTAGTATCCAATAATTTTTCAGCATAAGTTATGTCCCAAATAGTTCACAGGACATACTTACACTAAAAAATTATTCATTGCTTATCTGAAATTCAAATTTAACTGGTGTTCTATATTTTTATTTGCTAAACCTATCAACGCTAATCATGAGAATATCTTAGAAGATATGTTGTTCACTATAATACAGAGGCCACTTTATAAAGAACCATAGAAGAATTTTTTTTTTTTTAAGGTCTCAGTTTCCAGAAAGAGTTATATTATTTCCTGAACAACTTGTTTTTTTCTTCTGGATTCTACGAGCCATGTAGAATTGATCTGGCTGGAGTTGTCATCCAATGAAGTCCACCCAGTGGTCTAAATCTGACAGAACCACCACAATTTTGGCAATGTTGATTGGCTATAGGCCACAAGGAAAAAGACTATATAAATCAAATGGACAAACGTGATTATAAAAACAAATAACAACAGAAGAACAAGTCCTCTGATTTTCTGAGTCAATTGGTTTTCAGTGGTCTCATAGAAGAATCCAGGGCTAGCTGAGCCAGAGACTTCAACACTGGCTGGTGGGCAGTTGGGTCTGGGCTCATGGTGGTCCCAGGGGTCAGCCTTTGGGCTTCATACGCCAGTATCCTTCAGACAGAACAGAAATGTATCTGGGAATAAAACCTTTCCCTTCCCTTCTCGCCACATGAGCATCAGGCTTGAAACCCCAGCTGGCCACTCATTAGGATGCCAGATTTTGCTTCTTTCTCTCTGTAGGAAAGAGGGTGTCTGTCATTGGGGAGGTGATATCCTCAGTTGTTGGAGAAGGGGAATAAATTTTCCCTTTCTTGACATCCCTTGCCAGCTCGTTAGCATCACTGACAACTGCTCAAAAGCATCAGAGCAAAAGAGGTGGGAATGAAGGAGGGAGAAAAGATGCTACTTTCAAGCTCACATTGGGCAGACTCTCATTGAGAGCAATTAGGCAGCATCGATTTTGCTCAGAACTTCTTCTACCCCCCAGGTCTCCCACGTGACAACGCAAAATGAAGCCTGCGCCATTCTAGCCATCACAGTCATGTTCTTATTCTGTTCTGGTTACTTCTCACTGTGATGTAACTCCATGCCTGAGGAAGGGATGAGCACGGCTGAGAAGCTCCTTCTAAAGGCTCTGAGAGGGCACAGCGTAGGAGTTACGGGGCACCCGTGGAGTCGGAGCGGGGCTGGGCCTGAGAACGCGCCTGTGTCACTCGTTAGCTGGGTTCGCCTTGGGCAAGTCGCCTCTTTAAGCCTTTGGTTTCTCATCTGTAAAACGGGTATAATGAGTCCATCTTCTCCCTACATTTATTGTGAAGACTGCATATAAAATGCTACGTGGCTTGGCATGGAGCAAAGGCTCACGGGATGTTCTAATAAACCTGCAAACCCAACCCTTGGAGCTGTGCAGCCCCCTCTAAGTACCCCCCTCATTATGGCCTTCTCAGACCCACTGAGGGCAGCTAAGGGATCAGCCATTGTGCTCCGGGCCAGAGAAGCCCGGTGGGACCGTGTCTGCGGCAGAGAGAGGGCTGCTTCCAGGTCTCGGTGGCTGGCGTGAGAGAAGCCCAGAGTGGAGTCACCACAGGCAGTGTGCCAGGGCAGCACCTGCCTTCTGGCAGTGCACAGGTGCGTCCTTCCTCACATGAGGCTTAGTAGGTGAAGTTTAGCAGCCTGAGCGGCCTCCCAGAGCACGCGTGCCAAGTCTTCCCAGGATCCCCGATTAGAGGCACTGCTGGTGTGGACGGTGGAGAGGCTCGGGGGAGAGCACGTTGTCTGGAAGGCTCCCCCTTGATGTAGGGGGCAGGGCGAGGAAGAAAAGGCTTATTCTCAGATCCTGTCGATCATCTAGCCCAGAGCTGTCGTGAGCTGTTTCCTTGTGACTAGGACATTACATTTTATGGCAGAAGTACAGTTTGCCCACTCTACTGTCCATTCAGCCCTTCTGCCTCAGTGATAGAATCCCTAACTTTTAGCTGTGCACGCGTGCACCCTAAGACCAGATTCCCAGTTAGATGTGGCCATGTGGCGAAATGCTGGTCAGTGACATCGAATCAGAAGTGGCAACTTCCAGGAAACTCCCTTAAATGATAGCGAACACGTGCCTCTGGCCACTTTCTCTTTCTTATCCTCGCCGACTAGAATGTGGACGTGATGGCTGAGTTTAAGCAGCCTTCTTGGGGTAGAAGTCAAATGCAGACGAAGGTAGAGATGGACAGAAGGAGCCTCGGAAACGCAGCCGTAGGTGTCTGCAGGCCATGCTAACACAGATGTGGTGGGGGAGCTCGCGGCGAATCTTCGTAGCTGGATCTGACTACCTTTGCTTTGGCAAACGATTTAACTTCTTAGAGCTTCAAGTTCCTCGTCTGCACAACAAGGGTAACCAAGCCCTGCAGGCTTGTGGTGAAGACTGAAATAAGCTCGATGTGACACATCTGGCACTTAGCAGAAGCTCAGCCAATGGCGGCCACCAGTATTATTATGGTGACAATAACTGTTAGGAGCCTGAAAAGTCTTAATTCATCTTTAAGAATGATGACTTATGGACTTATTTATTCATGATAGCCCTGCAAACTGCAGATACATTTTATTATTATGCCCATTTCATAGAGGTGCACACTGGTCTGTACGACGTGGGATGAACATACCTTATTGTGCTGGAGGCAGGATATGAAATGGGTCTTTACCGCATCTGACTCACACTCTCTGAGGGGTTGAGAAGAGATCTCTCGAGGGCATACGTCACCAGAACATCCCAGATCTCGTCTGTCTCAGAGCATCGGGCGTTTCACCCACCTGCTCACACAGACACCACCCCTTTGGTTCCCCCGCAGTGACTCTGCCCTGGGACAGCGTCTTACACGTGCTCAGAAGCAGGTTGCTTGTGTTCTCTGCTCCAGGCTCCTCCTGGCGGCTCCTGGACCCTCTGCTGCTGGGGCCCTCCAGGAGGATACAAAGACACCCCCACAGAACTCAGGCCTCTTCCCCCGGTGAACCCAGAGTTTTTGGGGTACCAGACACGTGCCCGGGGCTGTGGGTGAATGGTGACCGGGAACAGAGTGGGAGGGCGGCCCCCCGCCTCTCCAACTATGGCTGACAGTTTCTTGGCCCCCCAAAGTGCCCGTGGTTCCCAGATGTTGATGAAGTCTGCCAGCGACACTAATCTTTCAGCATCTGGCATAAGCTACCTCCAGCTCACTCGTTCCCAAGTCAGTGTCCTCGCAAGGTTGGTCTGATCGCCTAGGCTGCGAGAAGACGAGGACAATAATTACCTGGATTTCTCCACTCACATCGCAGAAGTCGCAAATACACGAAGGGGATTCGGAAGTCAGGAAGTCCGAAAAATAAAAAACAAAGATGGCGAATGTGCCCGGGATGCCACGCAGCACCCCCATCATCACCCTCACCCCCAGCTCTGTCACTGGAACCTCTTTCCTCCTTGGGCAAAAGACGAGCAAACAAACCAATGTCCAATCCCCTTTGCACGTTAAGTTTCACAGTTCAGTACTTGGGAGGAGATGGCATCCCACACGCCGGAGGACTCAAAGCTCCAGCTTGAGTTGTGCCAGGAAGCTGGCCATTTTGAGGACAACGGGGTCCTCAGTGATAACACAGTAAGGAGAATGGCAGCTAAAAGCTGAAAAGAGATAAGGAAGAGGGCGGGGCATCAGGGCCGCGGCCCAGAGGCCTAAAGTAGACGCTTTCCACAGGACGCTTGGAAAGGAAGAGTTCGCGGTCTCAAGTCACATAGACCCAGGACTCAAATCTTGGTTCCGCCATTGTTTGAACTTACGCAAGTTACTCAATCTCTGAGCCTAAGTTTCTGCATTTGCAGAATAATGAAACGGAAAATCACTGAAAGCTTTAAACACGATAATGAATGTAAAGTGGCTGGCAGATTGTTGCTTAATAATCACTCCCTTCCTCTAGCCTCTGGGGAATTAAGATAAATATGATTCCTCTTTGTACAATAAGCTAGTTTGTATATTTCTGTATAGCGTTATATGTTTACAACTATTTCACGAAAGTATATTTTTAATATGGCTGTGAAAAATCTATAATTACTTTAAATAAAAATTTTAAGTAAAATTTTTATTTGAAAAAGAGCTTTTATTCTAAGTGTAAATTATAGATTAAAAGTTATTTTCCAAGTAGCCTATAGTAGCGAATTAAGTAAATTGTAATATATTATTGAAAAAAATAAAGACAACTGGTCCAAAATGGAGTCACTTGTGCTAAGCCCCACGTCAGTGAACCAAGATTTAATATTTAACCTAGTTGCAATTTCGGCTTCCCAGGAATGTCACCTTTAACCAGTCGACATGGAACTACCTGGTCACACTAGAAAGTTAATTTACCTGACGGCCCCTTCCATCCTCCTGAGCGGAGCAACCCTTGCCTGAAACAATACGTTCTTTGCTAATAATTTACTTGTTTCTGCAGCCTTTCCACCTTTAAACGCCTTCCTTTTTCTTTGCTAGATGGGATGCTGCCCAATTCATGAATCATTGAATAAGCCAATCTGATCTGTCGATTTACTCAGATTTTTGTTTTTTAACACTATGATTTCTGGGCTTACAGGGAAGTGGGTACAGTCAGGTACAGTACATCCGTGTGCCTGCCACCAGCCTAGGGGCTTTATATTTAATCTTTAGAACAACCCTGGAAGAAAATAATTTTATAGATCTGGAAGCTGAGACTAAGAGGCATTAAGTACTTTACCTAAAGTCTCAGAGTAAAAGTTTGTCTGACTATGAACCTACAGTATTGCTGCTTTGGCACTCATTTTGTCTGGCCAAGCAGCCTGTGAGGCGTTAAACACTAGCCCCTTCATGCGAGCACGTGTCCTAGACAGCAGGCAGCAGAGTCACGAGCCAGTGTAAGTTCTGAATACGATTTCCCAACAGCTGTTGTGATCAGCAGTCTCCCCGCCTCCCAGCACCTGTATGTCTTCTGTGTCCATTAGATAACACCCCGTAGGATGTACCCAAACCCCACTCTTTAAGTTCAAATTGACCGATCTGACACTAGCCCGGAAACTCCCAAGAAAAACACAAGGACGTTAATAAAGGCGTGCGCCCCAGGTATGCCCCTCTCTCCCTGCACTCTGCCTTGACCTCCCCGCGTGGCCCCTCGAGACGGGTCACGTACTTCCTCCAGGACCTGTGCATAATAAACGTCTCTGTTTCGATTGCTCCGTGGTCTGCTCTGGAACCGAGACCCAGCATCCAGCACCCTGGGCTCCACCCCACACGTCAGTTTAACAAAGTCCTAACACACGTTCTCCAGCTATTTTGCCAAACTGTTCTTGCTCACTTGATCACAGACACCAAGCAAAAACATGACAGGCATGTCCGACAGTCAAATAGTCACTGAGCATCAGCAGGACGGCAGATAGGCTGTCCTCTCACAGCTCCGTAGATTTAGCCAGTGAAAAGACAATGAGCCTAAGAACTCTAGGCACTTTGTTACTCACAGCGCAGCAGACGGTATAAGCTTCATGTTTACATCAGGCTCCTTACTACTCAAGTCCCCTAGGGGTGACACAGAGGTGGGCACAGGTGAGCACAGGGCCCAGAGAGGGTGTGTGACAGCTGCGGCCCTGAGCTTGCTCATCCTCTGCTCCGAGAGAGACATTGCCTTTCTTACCCTTTAGTGTAAACACTCTACCCTGAGGAGGGAGGGGGGTCTTTATCTTTAGTGTTCCGAATGTAAATAAATCTGAACAGCTTAGATATTAATGCCTAGATGTGAAGAAACGTGAGAGTCATAAAGATTTCTTTCCTATCACAAAAAGGTGATGAGATGTTAACATACCAGCATTTTTGTGTGCATGTTTTTTTCCTTCCCTCATTAAACAAATATCTACTCATTTATTGGCTCATTCAAAATTATTTCACATATTATTAAGTGATTCTTACATGTACAGGTAGGTATGCTGGCTGCTGAGCATAAAGCCCTAGGATTAGACAAGCAGTCCTTACCTACATGGAGCTAATATTTTTATTTTGGCCCAAGATCTGTTCCCGCAGACATCTTTCTCATCTTATGTCACCTGGGCTGACCTAGATAATCCAATTATTTCCGTAAATCCCCTTAGAAAGCAGAGATGGGGACTTAAAACCAACGATTCACAAACTCTTCTCAAGGAAGGAGCCATTTAACTACTGAATGAACCTATCCACGGGTTCATCACTAAGGCAAGGATCCCAAGGTCAGGTCCCACATAGGTCCCAGGACACGCGTTATCCGCTAAGACTCGAGAGTGAGCAGATGATGTCATTGTTGATGCCGATGACATCCAGGTGCAGAAAGGACTGAAAAAACCAGGAGATGAGCAATAGTTTTCCCCTTAAAACGTAAATGATCCTAGAAACAAATAGTCTTCAATTTCCACGATAATCGTTAGATAATAATATTTAGCTTTTTGTATCTGAAAATCATATATGCTTATTATAAAAAAATTGAAAACGTGTAACTATGTAAAGGAATTAATAATCATGCATCATGATGCTAGCCAGGTAAAACAATTTTAACTTTCTAGACTATTCCTTCTGGTCAACTCATATTCACATACTTAAACATCTGTGGAAATTTTGTTTGTCTTTCTTTAACGGAATTAAAGTCCTATTGCATATAGAGTTCAGTTTACTGACTTTTTCGCTCAGCAATTGTAATCACTGTCTTCCAAAATTTGGATGCCTACATGTTGGTTCATCAGATAAATAAACATGAATTCATTGAACCAGCCCCTCCCTGTGGCTCTTCACCCGTGTGTCGTTTTTTATTCCGATTAATGGCTTAAAGACCAGCATCCTTTGTACATCTTTCCTCACATCTGTTTATTTCCCTGGGATCAATTGCAGCCGTGAGATTATTAAACCACAGGATATGAAC
>NW_006439191.1:231250-255688 GCF_000325575.1 Pteropus alecto
CTCTAAGCTTTGTAGGGGAGGAGGAGAATAGAAAAAGGGGTGGGGAGGAGAGGAGAGAAGAGGAAGCAAGGAAAACACAGGATCGGATGCAGACATACTGATGAGTTACACTTTATGAATCCTGGAAGCTTGTCCCCTCTCCAAGTGCACCTTGAAGATGCTGAACCATTTCCTCGAACTTGTCTGGTCCCCAGACATAGGCTCTAACTGACCGGTGCTTCTGGATTCTTCCTCCTGCGGTTCCCATTTGAATTCTCAAGGATTCTAATAATAAAGTCACTTAAAAGTCAAGCCTTCAGTTCTAGAACTTACGAGGGGTTTTCTCCCTTTTCAGAACTTTTTGAATGGTAAGAGGTGTCATAGCTTCAACCATACCGTCCAAGGCTGACTCTTTGAATAATACTCAGATTACAAAAGTAAATTGTTCAGAGTATCTCGGTTTTTCCTTCCCTAAATGTGTAGATTTTTATTTCAAAAATATGACATACTCAGTGTTAAAAAATTGGAAACACAGAAAATGATTCTAGAAAATAAACTATTTATAGTCTTCATAAACAGTCACTGTTAACAATTCAGTATTTTTCCTTTCAGGCTATTATTCACGTATATATGATTTTTTTTTTCTTTTATAAAATTGTAAATATCCTATAAATACCATTTCTTACTCAGCTTTTTTCAACTAAATATTGCCATGAGCGTTTTTCAGTGATATTACATAAGCTTCATAAACATTCGTTTTAATGGCTGCAGGACACTCCAGTGAGAAAATGAACTTCAATTTATGTAGCCATTCCCTTAGGCAGTTAGATATTTCCTACTATAAATAAACCATGTCAACACCTTGTGCATAAAGCTAATTTCATAGTTAGCTTTGATCTAAGATACATTTTTAGATACGAATAGTCATAATAGCTAATAATAATAACTACTTATTGAGCACTTACTATTCTCCGGGAGTGTTACTTACATTACTCCTATTCGCAATGACTTTTGCAGGTAAATAATAATATCCTCATGTTGAAAATTAAGAAGCTGAGGCTCAGACATTAATTTGCTTTAAGATGCAAATCCAAGCCAAAATCTAGATCCTAATTACTTCAAAATCTCTCCCCTTCTATCCAAACGTACTGATACTTTATTATGCCAAAGGGTGTAAATATTCTTAAGGATCTAGACACATATTTTGCCCTATTGCTTTTACCATCATTTCTTCAATACGAAAAATTTTAATTTTCACAGATCTGTTTATGTTTGCATGCATGGTTGTTGGACCTAGAACGGTTTTAAAAGTTTATATTGCCAAATGTCAGTCTTTCCCTCCATTCAAAGCTTAGAAGATTGGTAAATATCTATTACTCTTTCTTTTCCATTGTTTTCCATAGTTTGCATTTTTTATGCCTAGCTTCTTATTCTATCAAGAATTTAGCTTAGTATTTAGAATCAGGTGTGGAATTTGGTTTAGTACGTAAAATGAGGAGAAACTAATTTGTTCTCAAATTCCTACCCAGTTCACCTAATTCCACTCATTGCATATGTTCCCCTTCCACTAAAAGACATTAGATTCCTATGTGTATTAGTATGTGTTTCTTGGCTTTTTCTCATTCATTCATTCATTCATTCATTTAGCAAATATTTATTCAGTGCCTGCTATGTGCCAGACACTGTGTTAGGTCTCAGGGATACAATCATGGAAGATAGCAGATTTACTAAACGAATAATTAAACCAGCAATTACTTAATTACGGTATGTCTAACAGCTATGAAAAAAAAATACACAGTGCCATGAGGGCTCATAGCAAGAGGCCCTGATTTAGTCTTATACAAATATCATACGTTTAATTACTGAAGTTGTCTGAATTTTACTATCTATTAATTCAATAGTCCCTCCCTAACTCATTGCTATTCCTGTCTGCTTTTACTAGCAGGTTAAAGTAGGAATAATTTTTTTCAGCTTATGAAAATATCACATTGCACTACTGAAAGATGTAACAGTAATTAAATTATAAAGAATTGACATCATTATGATATTCCACGATTCTATCCAAGTTCATTTTTATAATTCTCAACCATATTTTGTAATTTCCTTGTTAAGTTTGTTTGTAGGCACTTCATATTTTTTTGCCATTATAATCAGAATCCTAGTTTTATTACATTTTATAACTTTTAATGTTATAAAAGCAGGCTATTGATTTTTATCTACTTATTATGTATTCAGCTGCCCTACTGAGCTCATTAGTTCTCATATTTTCTCAATTTTATTCCTTTCAGTTTTCTATAAATGCATTCCTACCTGCAAATAATAAGCTTTTTCTCTTCCTTTACAATATTCAGGCATTTTTTTTTCTATTCTATTTTTATTTAATTGGCCAGAATTGTCCAGAAAAATAAATAGCAATGGTGATTATGGGCTTCCTTATTTTGTGCCCAGTTTAATGAAAAGTTCTTTATTATTTCACTGTTTCATATGATGCTGGTTGATGGGAAGGAAGCATGATACTTTTTAATTGGGTTAAGAAAGTATCCATCCCGTCCTAATTTTTAAAAGAGGCTTTATTGGAAACAGGTGTTGAATTGTATTATTTCTGCCATCTTTTATGATGTTCTTTCCTAATGATCTCTTATATAAGATCATTATTTTTTAAGAGCATGAGCTGCTACACTGCTCACATTTGACTGTGCTATTTGGTAATTTTTTTTCTAAAAATGGCTGCAACATTCTAGAATACTTTGGCTGCTTCGGTAAGAGACTTGGACCTAGAGTCAGCCCTCCTGGGAGGTGCAGAAACAGCTCTCTGCAAAGTCAAGTGGAAGATGCTCCAGGCTCTCGAAAAAAGACCCAAGCCCTCACTCAACATCCGAGAAAGGACCACTGTAAAACGTTCTGTAAATTGGGAGAATATTCATTTCTCTAAGAGGATAACGAATTGATGTGATAAGGCAGAGGACATTGCTGTTTTCAATATCAGTTAACAGATGATTAAACAAAATACAGCTAATTGTAGACTGCGCTCTCTAACCTCTGCTGGAGTGACAGATTTTCACTCATCTGATTTTACTCTTCCCTGAAATGGGTCAAAACAAAGAGGGTTTCAAGGATAGAACCGAGGGGCCACATGCAGGAGGAAGAACCCTAGGAAGAACGTGTCATTGGGACTGGATGGGACACTCCCATGACAATTGGTCTTTCTTCATGTGGTTTGGGGGTCCCTCCAGATCTTCTCTCCTCTGTGGCTTAGACTGGGGTGGGGGTGGGCGGGAATCTACTAAACAGAATGATTTCTTTATCTGCCCGGGAGATATGGCGATCTCAGCTTAGGTCCATTCTCTTTTAGGGCTGACAGTGTTGTTCTTGCTATGAATTGACCACATAGGCCAGTCCCCGCTCAGCATAAAACTCCAGGAAACACAGTTCAGCAAACTAAAGTCTATTTCAGTGAAGAGTGGGACCAAGATGCCCCAATTTTTTGTTCAAAATGAAAAATCAAACAAAGTCTAGGTTTTACTTATTTTTATATTCATTCACATGGAAGAAGAAAGTGTCAGTGATCATCCTCTGGTTTATCAAGGAAAATGCGCAAGCATTTATACCTTTCAGAAAACAGAGCTATCAAAGTAAACATCTTCATTACCAGGGCAACTAATTATTCAGTAAGACAGCCATTAAGAATCGTAGAATTTTCTCCTTACAAGTCTCCTTTATCATTTGCCAGAATTGTTTTATGATGCAGAATGGCATCAAGAAAATGGATAACTTTTTATCTTTCTGAGATTGTTTTCAAAAGCATTTGCAAGGCTGCAATTTCAAGGCTAAGCAATGCAATTCTATTGTTTGGCAACTGGGAAAAAAGAATCAGCTGGGAATCTGAGAACCTACCTATGGAAAGGAGAAGGATCTCTGGGACTGTGAACAAATGAATTACAGGGCATGAGATGTTTTTCATCTATGTGCTTAAAAGCCATTCTACTTCCTACTGATGTTTCCAAAGAATATCAGAGGATAAAGTTCTAAACCACAGCAAGGGTCTTAAAATTCTTTTCCCCTTTCTTCTCTTCTCAATCTTGTTTATACACCTCTTGATCAAAGCCTCTCTCTCTATTTCATTTCCAGTTCGCTGCCAACACCCCCAATTACCCGTCGGCTCCTTTGGCTCTCCTCCACCCCCACTTCTGAATCTATTTCTTTCTCTCTCTCTAGATATTTGCTTCCCTTCTTGGAAATGCTCTGGCCTCTCCCACTGATGATCCAGCCTGGCATTGAGTTGACGACTTCAAACTTGCCCTTGGAAGGAAAGGCAGGAGGGAAATTCAAAGGTTCTCTTTCTTTCCCCGTCAGGGGTTTGGGGAAGATGCTGTACATCTCATAATTTAATTATTTTCTTTATGCCTCTTCTCATCAATGTGATAATATCTTAAGGGCTCAGAGTAGGGTATAAACCTAGCAAAAATGGCCCTCAAAACCTATTTTCCACGCTTTCATCTCAGACCCCTGATCCTCAGGTATGAAGGGTAGAGATTCTAGGAGAGGGAAAAACTGTGAGTCTCCAGAGGAACTTTTTCAAATTTTAGATACCTCTCCACAGAAATTCCGAGCCCTTTCTCTCAACTGAGAATCACCTTAACATTCTTCTTCCCAATCTTATATTCAGTTTATCAGTAAATCCTGTTGCCTTTACTTCAGAATATGCCCAGAATCCAACCACTTCTTGACATCTTTCCTGCCACCACTCTGGTCCCAGCCACTACCAACTCCCACTCGGCTTACTACAGTAGCAAACATGGATTAGCTTCGTACTGCTGCTATAACAAATTACAGCAGAATTAGTGGCTTAAAACAACACAAGCTTCCAGTTCTGGAATCCAGAAGTCCAGAATGGATCTCACCAGGCTAAAAATCGAGGTGTCAGTAAGGCTGCTTTGCTTCTGGAGGTTCTAGGGGAGAATCCGCGTCCTTGTCTTTAGTTCCCATAGATTTCCTGCCTTGCTCAGCTCATGTCAAGTCTTTCTCACGTTTCATCACTCTCGTACTTCCCTGCCCGCCTCTTTCACTTAAAAGGACCCTTGTGATTACACTGGTTCAATGAGGGTCATCCAGGACAATCTCCCTGTCTCAAGGTCAGCTGATGAGCAACCATCATTCCATCGGCAACCTTAATTTCCCCCTTGTAAATTAACATATTTTCACTTAAGTATGTAGATAATACGTCCTCAGGTTCCGGGGTTAGGACGTGGACATCTTTGGAAGGCTGTCAGTCTGCCTCTCACACCTCGGACTCGGCTGCCAACTCTTGCTCCACTGCGCTGTCCTCTGCACACGTGATTCCATTAAACCATTTATCACATCGTTTCCTTCCGCTCTAACCCTTCCCATGGTTCCCGCGTCATGGTCCCAACACTCCTCGACACCACTACGGCTTCTATGAGCTCTATTAGTACTTTTGCTAATATTGAATAATCCTTTTATTTCTGGCATAGACCCTACTGCATTATGGGAACAGGATTGTATTCTATTTGCTTATATTTTATTTAGAATGTCTTCATCTATATTCACAAGTGAGATTGGTTTTTTGCTTTCTGTGTTCTCTTTGTTTGGTTTTGCTTTATAGAATAGATGGGAGGTTTTGCATCTTCGATAGCTCACAGAATTTAAATAGCAGAGAAATGAATCATTTATTCTTTAAAAATTTGAAAAAGTTTTAAGCCTTTAAATTTTTAAAAACTTTATCTGCGTCTCAAATCGATTAAGCATAACAAACATGAAGTAGTAATTCAAAAAAGTCTCAGAGAACAAGCTTTTAACAAATACATGTAACCTGTTGCCTTTTCCCAGGATTCTTCCCATTCTGTTTATCTGCTTATTCTAACCCAAATGAAATATAAAATCTCTGATTAAAGTGTTCCTTTATAACACACGTCTAGTCCTATCTTAGACTCTAACTCTTGAGGCGCTCACAACAGACATTTATTTCTCACAGTTCTGAGCAGCCCAAGATCAAGGCGCCAGCATGATTGATTTTTTTTCTCTTCCTAGCTTGTGGACCACCCACTGCCTTCCTGCCATGTCTTCACATGGCAGAGAGTGGGTTCTCTGGTCTCTTCTTGTAAGGACACTAATCCCATCATGAGGACCCCACTCTAATGATCTCATCTACACCCAATTATCTCTCAAAGGCCCCAGCTCCTAACACCTTCCTGCTGGGGATTAGAGTTTCGATATATGAATTTTGGGAAACACAATTCAGTCTATAGCAGACAGATGTCATTTTCCACTTGGGTCTAACAGGAGTCAAGTGTTGCCCCCACCCACGTCGTCTTTTATTTTAATTAAAAGCTATTCACTTGAGATTTGCTTACTGTTATTCAACTTAACTTTGCCTCAGCCAAGTTTTATAAACTGCTTCCACAAGAAAGACCTTCAAGAACTGCTCTCAGAAAGAGCTTGAGTCTACAGCCATGCTACCCTGAACGTGCTCGATCTCGTCTGATCTCGGAAGTTAAGCAGGGTCAGGCCTGGTTAGTACTTGGATGAGAGACCACCTAGGAAGACCAGGTGTTGTGGCCTGTATAGAATAGACCAAACCGAGTATGCTCTCAAAGGCTGGTTATTAGCCGGCGGCTGTCCTGTACAAAGCAGCAGCCCCAAAATGCCAAGATACAAGGTTTTTAAGCCCTAAATCCCATTCTTCATTCTATCTTAAACACAAAGGTCTATTTCTCTCCTGTTCACTACCTGTCAACCCACTAGTCAGGTGTGCAAGCGGGAAGTACAGAAGCAGAAAGCTTGTTGTTAGAATGTTATGTTCCCATGGGTGATTGCCTATGTTCCCATGGGCAATAGCCAATATTCTCATGGGCGATGGCCACACATTCATTTTCAGCTTATATACAATTGATTATTTTTCATGCCATGCAAGCAAGCAGGGTTATACAGGCTAAAATTGGCAGGTAGCGTATGAGCTCATTGTTACAAGTTTCATGAGTAACAGAATGCGGTTAGGAGTTCCAGAAACTAGGCCTAAGGTATAGACTTCCTTCATCCAGTTTCAGGTTTTAATTATCCTTTAACCTTTTCACATTTCAGCAGGCTGTCACACAGGTGCTGTAGGTGTTAAAAAAAAAATTGAAAAATAAAATAAAATAAAACATAGAAAGAGCTTGAATCCATTACAAGGAGGTCCCATGGCAAATATGTAACGATTTTAGAATGGAGATTTGAAGTTCACTCTGTATCTTAGAACAAGCCTTTGCTGCCCCAAAGAGTTGATGGGAGCCATTCTGAAACCGTAGACCGCCAACGAATCTTTGGGTCTTTGTTGAACGGCCAAACCACGTAACTGCCACCAGCACTGGGCTTTGTTGTGTTTCAGATTAAGGGAGACGTAGTTATACATGTTACTTCTTTGTTCTCCCAGTGTTTGCTAAGGAGTGGGGCGTCACCACTACGGTGTGAAGGGGGATGTTCCAGACCACCCTGCGAAGTGACCCTGAACTATGTCAGTGACACAACAGGACAGACGGTCTACACAGTGCTCCCAGCTGTTCAGAGTACCATGGACATTTATAGCAATGACCAGTGGCACCGGACTGCCCTGTCATGTAGCTCAATATTTTTCCTCTTTAAAGAAATCAGTCAGAGAAGTACCATGTCACAGGAGTGACAGGCTCACTAAAAGCCACAAGAGACCATTAGCTCCGTTAGATGACAATGGCAACCTGCATAAGACATGACCCCGGGCCCCAGGTGACATATAGGAAAACACAATAGGAATTTATCCAGGTGAGTATTTAGCCTACCATAGGCCTGGAACATAGTGTGGATTCAAAGAGCATCGGCTTTTTGTGTTACCATCGTTGTTATTATTAATATAAAGTTACTGTTAGAAGCATGAGAATGATGGCGAGAAACACATTCATATCCTCACTACTGATATTGTCACCATCTATCTTCCTCCGAGCCCTGTTGGGGACCAGAAGGCCTGACAATGAGCCAGCACTGGAGGGTGGTCTCCAGGGGCCGAAGCCAGGGACAGGTATTTACTCTCAGCTGTCGGGACCATAAAGAGTCGGAGCCAAGACCTGAAGAAGTGCCAAGAGACAGAGCCAGGGGACCCAGAGCCAAAAGCGAGATCCACACATGCTGGGGACAGGGTCGGGAGCCAGGTAGAACTCAGAGCAGAAAAGAAGCTAGTCTGGAGCAAATCAAGGAGGCTCCTGGGAGGTCGTCCCCAATGGTGCGGAATTGCCAGTTAGTTCAGCTTTGCAGGTCATGGGGCGTGGCTGCATGTATCAGACTTTAGCTTATGCCACGAAACCATCCAGGCAGCCCTCCCTGGATTAGGTAAATCAAAATTTTTGAGCGACGGGGCCATGGGCACTTGGCTGTATTTATTTTCATTTTTGTTTTAAACTCCCTGGGTAATTCCCATGGTGGAAGATCACTAGCTCTATACACTTCCCTCAGGAGGAATCCCTTTAGAAATGAAGGGTGTTCGTACATCGTCATTGTTACCTGGCCTGGGAACAGCAGAGAGAGTCTACGTTCCAATTTTATCATCCCTCCTCTCTGGGTTTCACGGAGCCTTCGATGAGATGCTTTCGGGCTGACTTTCAACATCAGCTGGCTGTACTTAGCGAGGCTTTCTCCTCTGCTGCCCAACAGATTGATGCTCAAGTATCAGAGTAGAAACCGTGAGTGAGGACGGGCTGGCTTTCCAGCAACCGGGGGTGAACACAACCAAACGAAGGCGTGTCATCTCCTCGGTGACCTGGTAAAGACCCGGGGCTTTTTCAGCTGAGATGAAAATTAACTCTGAAGTCAATACAGGTCCGGTGTGTTCATCGTGATGGAAGATCTGCTCACTAGCTTCATTTGGGGCTCGAATCTTTCCTGTCTGCCCGGCAAGTCCATCTGTTTGAGGTTTGTTAAGCTTCTCTACTGAATTTCAATCAAGAACCTTACGATGCCCACTCTGGTTTTTCCTCCTTTCTCTCGATAACTTGTTCTTCCTCCTTCCCCCTCCACGTGCGCTGAGAAACGCCATGTGGGCTTGATGTGAATTCCACATCCTCGGGTCTCTGCCTTGCTGTGTTAAGATCACGTGCAGCTACCTCTAGCCATAATTGCCATTATAATTAGATGCAATTATTTGCTAAGTGTGCTTATGGATTTGCCAGAGAGGTGTGATTAATTGCCATTAATCATATCTTAAAGCTTCCCATCATATTAAAGGGCCACTTAATTCCTTCCTTCTAAACTAATTAATCCACAAGCGGTACGTGCTTAATTGTCTCTGAATAATTATCAAGCTGGTCCAGTCTCTGCCAAGCTCGGCCCGACGGGGGCAGTCACCGGGGGTCCTCGGGCAGCAGCATCCGCCTGGATCCCTGTACGGGGAGCTGCCTCCCCTGGCATCTTCCTCTCGCTGCCTCCTGGCCAGTAGCTGAACCAAGGCCACTTTTCTGACGACATTTCTGAGCATTTTTGTCTGCTTCTTTTTTGAATGACTAGAGAAATGGAAGCAAGAAAACTCTCCCGCTCCTACAAAGCCAGTCTCTTTACCTCTAACTCAGCTCCTCACTGGGCTGCAGGGGGCGATCGAAGGAGGGTTAATGGTAAATGAATAAGTCTGGCAACCTGAGGAAGGCATGGTGCCCAGGGACTAAAGTCACCAGGGATGACGGTCCGAGTCACACCACCCAGCAAGCCACCTAGACCAGCAGAGGTGTTTGCTAAGGAGAAGGGAGACAGCGACTGTCAGTTGTGGCCTTAAGACCAGCCCTGTGATGAGGATTGTAGTTTGTTCCACTTACCTTTTCTCTTAGATGCTTCTGCCAAGAAAAGGGGCCTGCTGGCATCCTGGAGGAGCTGCTTCCAGCTCTTGAAAAGAGAAGCAGAGCCATGCACTGCGCCCGCTCATGAGCCGCCACGACCTACTTCGAGAACTGAAGGACGCGTTCGGCCTCTGCTTAGAGCACTGTGGCTGACGGCCCAACACTGGCCTTTCATGCAATACTGCTGTCTCCCAAGGTCACGCCCCTTGTCAGCGGCAGCCTGAACCCAACGACTGGTCCACATGGAAGTAGAGAGATCCAGCACGCTCCAAAGAGCCAGCCGAGGCCTGTGATGTGATGAGACCGCCTCACTGAGGCTCCCCGCTCCGCCGAGCCTGCCATCGAGCCCTTCCCAGAGACTGAGACGGTATTTGCCCTACATCTGCCTTATTCCTTTCCTTTTTCCGATTCAGCTCACTGGACTCCTCCAAAATCCCAGCAGCCACTATTATTAGGAAATCCAGGAGGGGCCAGTGCAAGAGGCAGGCAGGGCACCGAGAGCATCACACCACGTGGACCATCATGTACAGGACAAGAACCCGGCTAGGAGCCTGGGGTCCAGGAAGCCAGGGGTGGACTCAGTCACAGCGAGACGGAATTTCATTTCAGATTTTATTTTTCATAAGCAGCCTCACTGCTTAGGATCAGGCGAAGAATCTTCTGACAATAAAGACCTTAGGGACAAGGTCTTGCAATGCACGTGATAGCCTCGGCATCTGGCCAGTCCTTACTGTGGGGTCTAGTGAAAATAACACGGGCTTGGGACTAGAGTGATCAGTGTCTCACGTCCGGTTTCCCTGTCGCTATATGCATAACCCTGAACGAGCTACTGAACTTTGCTGGGCCTACTTTTCCCGTCTGTACAATAGAATGAGAAGAACTTTGCAGAGTTGGTGGGAGGATTAAATGAGATGATGTACGTAAAGCCCCCAGCACAGAGCCTGGTCTTCAACAGCTGATAGGCATTAGTAGTTTTCACATAATGGGTTTTTAAGCTTCTCAACATGATGAGTTATGACTAGTCTCTCCTAGCCGATTCATTTACCTCTCACGGTGCTATTTCTGAATAGGGAGACTGTTTCCACTCGGGGAGAACAAGATCTAAGTTTGGGGGCAGCTATATAGAGCAGGGAGCCATCTAATGAGTATGGCTTATTTTTATCCACCATTTCTGCATTTTAAACATCACGATTTTGATATAGGTCAGCTCTTCTGGTAAAGCGATATTCCTATTCACTTGCAAAAGACGAGTTATATAACACCTCTTGGCCCCACAGGACAGAAGGCAATCACTTACAGATGGACAGAGTCGGCAAAGCACAACTTAAAGATGTGTGAGTTCAGGAGACCAGAAGGCCGGGGCTGGGATGGACAGAAATGATGACATGGCCCGGACCAGGATCTTTGCTGAGACAGTGTCACTGTAGAAACAGTTTCCCTGGTTCACTTGTAATTCTTGAGTCATTTCTCCAGAGTCCATTGTAAGAAAGCAATGTCAGTAACGCAGGGAAATGCTTTACCTCCAGCGGAGGAAATGCTGGAAGAAACTATCAAAGGGATTAGAGAAATCGACGTTCAAGGCTGCCGTCGGGGAAGACCCACACCTCTGCCCAGCCATTCCGCATCATAGCCTTCAGGATTCTGTTGGCAATAGAATCCTGGGCTGGGAGGCCGACTGTGTGACCCAGTGTGTCCCCATGTCCCTGGACTACGTCTTTGGAAAAACTAGAAGATGGGCCTGGCCAAGGAACAGAGCGAAACGAGTGAGGAGACCAGACCCACTGAGCCCTCTGCTCAGTGAGTCTGAGGGGCCGGGGAGCCATGACTGGTACCTGGAAGGACACACCCACCGCAGCCACCCGGCCAGCGGCTCTGCCAGCTGCTCCGGCCTGTCCTCTCGAGCACACTGCACACGGACCTGGCACCTGGAAGGATCCAGGACGTGCGGGATTTTGGTTCTCTGCCACCCACCTTTTTTCTCCTCTCCCTTTCTCCATCCCTCCACCTTCCACTGCAGAAACGGCTCTGAGAAAAGAAGCCTGAAGCGAACTTTCCTCTCTGAAATCTCCTCCTGGACGTTTTACTGGTTAGTGCTCATCTGGTTGCAAAGTGGAAGGTCGTCCTTTGCCGAAGGTGGTCCCGCATCGAGAGAGAATAGGGGAGGGGCTCAGGTGCTCCAGAGGGCTCTAGTTGACCCTGACCCCCCTGAGGTCACAACCCCTGCTACCCACACATGGAAGGGACCCCTCTGCTGCCCTAGCAGCCCTTTCCCGCCTTCCCCACATCCGCGCGGGCATCACGTGGGGCCCTCGGGCAAAACCACCCATGACGACAGTAACGGTACCATCAACTGAGCGTCGTTATGCTAAGAACTTCTCAGCCAGCACTTTATTTAAACCAGCAGCACTCCTGTGAGAGTAGGTGTTATTGTTTTCCCATTTTACGGTTCAGGAAACCCAGGCTTGAAAAAGACGAGTGACTCACCTAAGTCACGTAGCGGGTCGGTGGCAGAGCTGAGACTCACCCTCAGCTGCAGCTGACCACGGAGCCCACGCTCTCACCCGCACTTAGCTCTGTGGCCCCAGGTGCCGGTTAACTGAGGGAGTTAAGTGCACGTGTCGGCTGTGGCGCCCGATCCCCCGAAAAGCTCTCTGTAACCTGCCTGCTCCCACCCCAGGGCCCCGTTCCCCGGCCGCACCTTGCCCACAGCTGCGTTGGTCCCGTTGTCTGTGTATCTGCTCGCCTCGGCAGAGTGAAGATCCTGTATGGCTCTTGAGAGCAGGGGCTACGTTTCACATGCTCAGAGCCTTGTGCCCTGTGTAGAACCTGGCCCAGAGTGGTGCTGAACCTAAAACCTTCTAGGCCTTTCTGGAGACCGAGTCGTGAGGGGTACGCAGCTGAGGACACAGGTGGGAAGTTAAAATGGAATCTTAACTCAGCTTGCTGGAGCCCACGGCCCAGAGGGGCACCTTCTTCTGATGCTCACAGAGATGCCCATGGCTAATTCAGCCATTCTGAACTGGGAATGGACAGTTTGATGACTGGACTCCACAGCGTACAGCCCGATACTTCCAGTTCAGTTTATTTTAGGCAATCCAGCTGAGTTTCATCAACTGGGATGTGTTATAAACTGAAGGCTTTCATCCTCCCGGCCAAATTCATATGTCGAAACCCCAATGTGATGGTGTCAGGAGGCGGGGCCTTTGGGAGGCGATTAGGGTTATGTGAGACCATGAGGCTGAGGCCCTCGTGAACGGGGTCCGTGCCCTTGTAAGAGTCACAAGAGAACCAGCCGCTCTCTGCTGTCTGCCATGTGAAGGCGCAGTGAGAAGTCAGCACGCTGCCACCTGGAAAGGGGCCTTCGTCAGAACTTAGCCACGCGGTCACCCTGATGTCAGACGTCCAGCCTCCAGAACTGTGGGAAATAAATGTCCGCTGTTTATAAACCACCCAGCCGACAGTACTTTGCTAGAACAGGCCGACCGACTGACAGGATGTAACCTGGGGTGCCTGGTTCGGCAAAACCCACTCAAAAAATTCTCAAGATAAAAGTTCGGAACAGCTCAAGCTCGTTCTCCACCAACTCGTCTGAGAACTTGAAGTCTCCACAAGGAGCTCGGGCTCCGAATTGTTTCATCTCCTCTGACAGCCCGAGTTTAGTTCCTTTCAATTATGTGCATGAAAAATAGCATTGAAGCTAGTAAACCCTCATCTCGGTGCAGTCTTACATTATTCAGAACCAGAGGAACGATCCTTTAAATAGAACCGTAGATTCATCCGTCTTTGCTGCCACATTCTCACCTTTAAAAATGAGAACCGACATTAACACCAACGGAGACTGATTTAAGTATTCCTATAATTTCTGATTAAATTAGCTAAAAATAAGTGTTATCGGTGATTCATGGGATTACTCATGCCAGCTAGGAGTGGCGCGTATCTTCTGGACACTGACATAAAATCCAGAGTCTCTCAACGTCATTTCAGCTGACGGTTTAGCCCAGGCACACGACACAGTCCCGGCCACAGGCTCTGGAGCCAAACTCACCGGCTGGGTCCCCAGCTCACCGCCGTGTGACCTCGCTCGCCTGACCTCAGCGTCCCCCCACCTGCTAATGTGGGCGTGTGATGGCTGCTCACCTAGAGGCTGTGGTGAGTGTTTGGTAGAACAACCCAGCAACATACCGAGCGTGGTACCGAGCACGAAGAAATGCTTAAGTGTCATTAAAACCACTCCTTTTTTTTTTTTCCAAAAAATCACTCCTGTTGGAGATTTTAAATTATTCCGGAGAGATTTGGCCCCTTAAAAAGTGAACTCTGTCAGCTAAAAGTCAGTCTGGTTAACTGTGAGAAACAGTGCCTGACAAGAGATTGTGACAGTTCACTAGTTTGAGTGTGAGGCAGACGGAGTGAAGTCAGTAGCCCCAGCCACTGCGCCAGGGGCTGCCTTCCCTGACTGGGATAACTGGGCAGAAGAATCGATCCATTTATCATACTGTCACCTTCTGTGTGCCCAGCGCTCAGGGCTTCCAGCCTCTCCCGGTTTTCTTCGCCCTGGTGGCCTCCGGGCCCGGTACGTGGCACAGTGGTTCCCGCTATGAGCAGGATTCTCTGTCCACCAGACCAAGGGGTCTTGAGCGAACTCCCTCTCAGCTCGACTCATCCCTGAGACTGAGGGGCATGGCGGTCACCTTGCGGGTCACGGCCCTTTATGGGTAGTGTTGGAGGAGGCACGCCTGAGCCTGGACCTTGTGTTAGCACTGGATGTCCTGGGCCACTTGGAATGCCCGGCCACCCGAGGACAATCCTGGAGGTCCCCGCATAGGCAGCGCCTGCACAGAAGTATCGGGCAATGTCAGGGTGGGCAGGAAGCCAAGAGCGCTGACCCCAACCTTCCAGGGGTGTTGTGGGCGTCCTTTCGGTCTCGTCAAACGCCTTCGGAGAAACCAGCGCTAGACGCCAGCATTCAGGATCATTTTTATTGCGCCCTTCAGTTTTCTCCAGTGTGAAGAATAGCAGTGCCTTCAGGCTGGGCACTCACAGCATAATCCCTTGTCACTCTGTGAGCAATCTCCGTATGGCCCTTGTCCTTCATCCTTTGTCCTTCCGGGCTACAGGAGTCAGGCTCCTCTTCTGGGTCAAATTCTCATCCTTAGAACCCAGGAGGGGGCGTGGGCTGCAGGGTCAGAGCCCACGAGGCGCTAACCCGGCCTAGTCCAAACCCGAGGGTCCATCACGGCATCCAGTTCAGGTCTCAACTTTCGCGGGGCGTGTGAAGGTTAGAGGCGGCAGAAAATGTCCGACTCAGGGCAAAACCGAATGAGAGCGACGGGACTTTCTCCAGAGCAGCCACCCCCACTCTCCAGGGCTCTTTGAAGCAGTCCTCTCTCTACAAGCCCCCTGAACATCTGCTCTTGGCAGAGCCCTGCCCCCATGACACCTCCTCCGAGAAGTCTTCCCAGCCCCTCAGCTCCTTCTATAAATCCTGGCGCTCCCAGAGATTATACCATGAAGTTTCCAACGTAATGACTGTCTTGTTTTGTTTCTTGATTGTTTCATGTTAATTTTATTTTCTCAATGACGTTTCAAGATCTTTTAGGAACAAAAAGCTCGTCTCACTTGTCTTACTCTCTTTTCTTCTTTTTTTAAACCTTCAGAGCATCTATCAGGGTTCCAGGAGCTAAAATACACTCAGTAAACACAATCAGAGGATGGTGAACAAATTCTGAAAACACCACCGCCCAGCATGACACCTCACACTCCAGATCTCAATGAGTGTTTATTGAAGGAATGAAGGAAAGAACACTCCCCACTCTCAGAAATGGATTCTGCTCATCTACATTCCTCTGTTCACCAGCTTGGTAAATAAGAATTCACCAGCAACAGAATAAAAATATTTAAAAAGGGAACGAGACAAAAAATAATAAAGTGGGGTGAAGGGCTTGGTATTTAAATGGGTTCTTTACATTATATGGGGACATCTTGGCTCCTGATTCGTTCATTTAATTAGCAGAGGGAGCTGGATGTATATTTGAAATACACATCTACCCTAGGCCTTTCCTCTAGAATGTTTACGTGTGTCACCTTTCAAAAACACCCTGCGTCTGCAGTGGCTGTAAGGCAAGCCCCAAGATTGCACAATGTCATATATAAAAACAGTAGCGTACGTTTACACTGCTGAGAGAAAATCATTCTGGGAGAAAACCTTTCACAATACTCAATGCTTTCAGCGGCTGCCCGCACGCTATTCCAGATCTCTATTTACTAATGATGGCAATTAAGGCGAAGTCTGAGGCTTAACAAAGTGATTGCTTACTCTAGCAGATATGCTCATCAATTTTCCTGCCGCACTTCATTTTTCCATCTAGCTCAGTGCGTTGTTCCCAGAGCATCGGATGAAGCAGCCCCTGTCCCATAAAATCCATCTTCCCGGCCACATAGGAAAACCCGACTGGCAGTGACCAGTAAGATTCTGCCAAGAGAAACGTGAAGAGAATGGCACAGAATCTCTAGCCAATGAACCTTCAACGTCACTTATTCTCAGCCTCCTCGCTTGTGAAACAGGCCTGTGAGTTTGGAATCAAATGTAATCGCTTATGCAAAGCGCTTACCGTGGTGTACGGCATATAACCGCTTAAGGAATGTTAGCCATGGCCATGATGATAATATACTGTGAAATATATTGTCGAAAACTACGTCGTCGTTATCGTTGTTGATGCTGAACTGCAAAGTATGCGGAGTTGGAGTCTCAGGTGACCAAATTAGGCCCTGATCACTAGAGAAAGGAAAGAACGAGAAAGCGTCAGGGATGGAAGGGACCCGAGGTCCTGGCTCCCCAGTTCTGGTTCTGCTGGCTTCTTGCTCTCGGATGTTCGCAAAACGGAATCCGGTGCCTTAGGTACCTGCCCCACGGCGGCCAGTCTCCCAAATGGCCCTCAGTGATTCTCACCACTGGCAGCCAAGCCCATGTAGGGTTCCTCCCACCTTTGAGGCTAGGTCATAAAATACACTGTGATTTCTCCCTCTCCTCTCGATCTCTCTGGTGGGACCCGTACCATGCGAGAGGCCACAGGAGGAGATATCTGGGAAGCAGATCTCCCACCCCAGCCATGACCGCCGGCCTGGCCAACGTCTGGGCTGCAACCTCAAGACAGCCCCTTGAGCCAGAAGACTCAGCGAAGCCACTCCCAGATGGCTGGTCCACAGAAAGTCTGAAGCGATAACTATTTGTTGTCTTATGCCATTAAGTTTTCGGGTAATTTGTTACACAGTGAGATAACAAATATGCGGCTCTTGGCCAAAATTTGATGGAATGCATTTTTGTGTCTTGCAGTGCATGATCGCAGGCCAAGATACTTACTTTCAAAACATTAGCTTAAGAACTAGAAATGCAAACAAAACTGTAATCATGGAAGTTTTAAATTTTCTTTTTCTGAGGTGTCTAGAAGCTGACCCTAGTTTTAAGGTATAATGCTTACCTCCCTATGTATCTGTCTGACAGTGCCCATCACATACCCATCTACCGATGCCATGCCTTAAGGCTGGGGTTTCAAGATAGAAGATTCATAGACAAATAATACATAGGAGTGGGGTTGGAGGGAATCACTTTTCTTTCTAGAACTCCTTTTGAGAATGTTTCTTCAGGACACTTTTTCGACCAACTACTTGGAGTAAATGTTGAGCCTCCAGGGCACGATTCATTCAGTCTGAGACTGCGGGGTGGGGTATCTGTTTGGGTGGGCAGGCTTGGGAGCCACGTTGTTTTGTGTTTCTTCAGAAGAAACACAAAATAGTGAGGGATGGGGAGAGGAAAAATCAAAGACTCCTTGATATGACTGTAAAATTACTAAACTCACAAAATAATTGAGGCATGTGAATCGGAGAGGTGAGACCAGCGATGGGGCAAGACTTTGTGTTCGTGCCGATGTACGAGAATAAGGACTGCCCAGACAGCCCAGCAGCACAGAGGCCGAGAGGAGGCATAAACAGACATTGTGGGGAGGGCTTTTAGAGTTTCATAGGCCTGTAATAGTGCAGGTTGAGGCTCCGTTGACTCTCTGAGAGCCACTGAGTCCCAGTGGAGCATCTGGATGGATGGATGGATGGATGGATGGATGGATGGATGGATGGGTGGATGGATGGATGGATGAAGGTAGACACGTAGACAGGTGTGAGCTCCTTGAGGGCTGAGAGCAGCAGCTTCATCCTATCCATCTTTGTACATTCGACGTGGTGCATGGCAGAGATTTTATAAACTTTTATGGTATAAATGAAAAAAATGAGTGAATGGGTGAAAGAATTATATGCAAATGAAAAACAGATGAATTAACTTGCAAGTATTAGTCATCTAATATATGGCCTCTACCTATCCAGTCACCGTTACGTTCGTCCTGAAATATGAGTTTATGTCGTAAGCTTACACATACTTCAGGGTTGCAGGAGATAATCCATCAGCTTAAGTATACTTACCATAAAGCAATGCTTTGCTGCTTACAAAAGACATAATATTTCTTTCTGGTCCCCCAGATAAACATTTACGTTCTGTCTTCTCTTTCGGCCATGTGTCCGGTGGCAGTGGAGTGGGAGAGATTGCAGGATAGATGTAATCAGCTTGTGCAGCAATATATATATGGCCTGAGCAAATCAGGAGCTACTACAAACGAGTTTGCTTGTGCTGATCAATGCCTTTGGATTCTCTTTCTCCGGTTTCTCTGGGATTCTGGAACTGAACATGTGATTTTTCTCTGCACGTTTGAATTGCTCGTCCTTGGACAGATGTGAGAGCCCCAGCCTGTGAAGTTCTAAGTCAGGCACAAAGCCTCTGCCAGCTCCGCAAACGTCCACACGCAGCTCTGTTGGTCTGCCCGGGTCTGCTGGCCACCGCAGATTAACTCAGATTAGTACTTTTTTTATTAATCACACAGAAAGGAGACCATTCCAATATCAGCTGTCATCTCCGGGGTAGTCCTGGTAGTTCTCACTTTGTCAGACCTTGAAATCCTCCCACGTGCCATGCTATAGTTCTGAGTTCATCTGAATTTATGAATTATTTGCAGAGATAATGAAACCTACCAGATTACCTTCCGACTTCATTCTAAATGAAATTAACTGGCAGGGAGACCGTAATGGCTATGGGAAGACTCCCAGGTCCTTAAAATAGCAGCCTGATTTCCTCTCTCCTTTACCCACGCTGCCATTCCTTCACGATCCTTTCCAATTAGCCTGCTACCTCCTTTTCCTCCTTATTGGAGAATTAGACGGGCAGGAGACTGTGTGCGTGTGTGTGTGTGTGCGCGCGCGTGTGTTTTCCTCTCTCCTTTACCCACGCTGCCATTCCTTCACGATCCTTTCCAATTAGCCTGCTACCTCCTTTTCCTCCCTATTGGAGAATTAGACGGGCAGGAGACTGTGTGTGTGTGTGTGTGTGCGCGCGCGTGTGTTTGTGCACGCGTGTGTGTGCACGCATGTGTGTGCGCGTGTGTGTGTGTGCACACACACACACATACATCTGCTGATTCTCATTCAAAGGCAACAGTATTCCTCATCTTCCTGATCAACATCTGCCCACCCCCCAACACCCCCTTACTGCTAGTGAGGGTCTGGACGGCAATTCTCAAAGAGGAAAATTAAACAGAAAGAAATTACAGATAGTACTATTCTTTTTTCTTTTCTCCTTTCATTGCCTGGAAGGGGATTTATAAATGTATAGCTCTAGCCTAGAATGTTCTCCTCATCCCCCTGTATCCCACTACCTTTTAAATATCTCACATCGATGGCCAATCGATATTCAAAGTCAACTTATCTGTGGCGAGGACCGTGACACATTCATCAAAACCCACCTAGACGACATTCCCCAGCCTTCCGTGGGGGAGGGGTGGTGTACAGCTGAGTTCTAAGCAAAGGACAGTGAGGAGTAATATGTGTCAGTCCCAAGCCCGATCCCATCAAAACCCTGTCACGTGATCCTGCTTGAGTTTCCCCATCCGTTGACTGAATGGAGAGATCCTAAAGGCCTCGTGGAGCCACAAGATGGAAGGAGCCTGGGTCTCCCAGGAAGGTCCAAAAGTGGCTCGCGGGAGCTAGGAGGGGTGGCCGACGTTGGCTTTCACTGTGGTTGGGGGTAGGACAAGGGTGAGGGTCCCCACACGTAGGCCAGGTTTTGTGTGGCTGCATCGTCTCACTGGTGTCAAGGAAGGGAACATGCAGACTTTCTTATCCACTCGTCTGGCTGCATCGTCCCACTGGTGTCTGCATCGTCCCACTGGTGTCAAGGAAGGGAACGTGCGGACTTTCTTATCCACTCGTCCAGATGTGGAGAAGAAGGGGGCGGGGTAGTGATGAGGCTTGAAAAGCCGTCAGCCATCAAACAGCGACCACGGGGTCAGACTCCATCACGCCAGAGCTGGAATCCCCTTCTCCTTTGCAATGTCCGAACTGAGCACGTCGTCTTCCATGACCCAGCTCACTCCTGCCTTCTCCTGCTTCTCTGGGGACCAGACTGACCAACGCCCCCAAACTGGATATGAGCGAAGGGAAACCTTATGGACGTGACCGGAGTTAAAGTCCACTCGCTCCCTTCGCAGCTCCCCCTCCCCGCCCCCCCGGCTTAGAGAATTTCCAAGGGCTCGTGGGACGAGTGGGAGCCACCCAAACCCTGTTCCTGCGGGAAGCACTGTGCAAAGCTGAGCCAGCGACCGACTTCAGACACCCGCACAGAACCTGAGGGACCGCGGTGGACACCCCGTCTCTTACTGCCCCGCAGCGGCTTCCGTGAGCCCCGTTGTCCCGAGCCAAGAATTATTGAAAGGTTTCCTAGACGGTCACGGAACAGAAGGCGATGGACTTAGTTAGTGTCGGTCGCTCCGTGACTCTGGAGAGCCAGCCAGTCGTCTTTGCTCCTTTGAGCCTAGGAGTCCCACGTGTTAGTGATTCCGGCGAGAATGACCCAGAGAGGATTTTGGCGAACGACAATTTGCAGACGCCCTGAACGTGACTTTGCCTGTTTTCCTGCCACCGAACCGAGATGTTTCCAGGACGCGGGCTGCACGAGGCCCCCACATGCTTTAACTTTCTTTCCTCCTATGTTCCTTCCAGAAACGTGATCCCTGCTGACCACAGTTCTCTCTGCTCCCCGCTGATCCTCAAAGCGATCCAAAATTCACCTTCATTTAACAGATATTGATCGTGGCCTTTTAAGGACTAAACCCAGTTCGGGGGCTAGCTAAATAAAAACCTGTTCCCAAAGAGTTTACAACCCTTGGCAACCTGAACTCAGCCCTTCCGATTTATGTCTGCGGTCGAATCACGTGGACGTGTCATCGGCATGGCTGGCCAGTTTGGAGCCAGCTTTTTCGCCCTACTTCTGATACTTAGTGCCACACGTGAAACCCGTCCCATGCTATGTACTCGTCTCTCAGTCAGCCATTGACGCCAGAGAGCTCGGTCCGCCCCCTGGGTCTCCCCTGCCACATTTCACAGACAGTGCCACAAACCAGCACCTCCATTGCGTCTCAAGACGAGAGGTCCCACCGTTGAGGAAGCCTGCAGATGTGCTCGGTCCCGCGGTCCCCACTGGTATTTGACCACCGAACATTCCTTTCACCTGCCACCTCTCCAGGACCCTCACTGGGAAGCAGCTGCTCCAACACCATGTGAAGAGAAGGGAGGGGGGGAGCTGCTCTAGCCCCGCCCCTGCCCTCTGCCCTCTGCCCTCTGCCCTCTCAGAGCCTCTGAGTCTTTGAAGACAGTCTTCTCGACACTTCTCCCCAGTCCTGTGAAGTGGTCTAGAGTGTGCCCTGCTCCGGGCACACTCGAATTTCTCACCCTCTGAAGGAAAGCGGCCTCAGACCGAACACCGGCCCTCGGGGAGAGCCCATGGGGGCTGGGGCCACTAGGGCCGTCTGCTAGCACTTCATCCTAGGACACGGCTCAGGTTTTTGACCGCACTGTTGGCTCAGCCTCAACCAGACTCATCGCCCACATCTGGCCACCACTTACCCTACACTCAGCCCTCTAGATTTTGCTGCTGACTTTTCAAGCCCAAGCTCGAGACCTTCCATTTATGCCTCTGACATTTCCTTTGGCACCCCTGGGCTTGTGAGATAAGTTGTTAAGTCTCCTGTTTCTGTCCTGATTTAATCATCTTAGGCTTTGCATCATCCCATGCGAAAGTCACTAATAATAGATACGGAACAGGACAGGGTTGAAAACAAAGCCCATGGCACCCCATTGGGAACTACCTTCCACGTACTAGGCTGATGCCAACCCATGAATCAGCATCCAACTGATGTTAACCGTTTGGGTCTTGTGGGCTGGGCTTCCCCAAACTGTGAGGTTGCAAGGAACCCCGTGACAGGGGCCCCCAGTAACCCAGAGCTAGGTGGCCTGTGTCTGAAATGGAGAGTGACCATCTTATTTTTACGCAGAAGCAGTGACTGCTGGAGCTGTGTCCTTCCTGCTACACTTCCCACCGCACCCATAATCCTGTCAGGTAGGCACTCGATCTTGAGGGGCGGCAGTTTAACCCAATCAGGAAATTTTAAGGACCAGGTGCCCAGGGTGCAGGGTTCTGAGCACCCCTTAGGGATCTGGCCCATCTGCCAGGCATTCGGTTATGCTGTGGTCTCCGTCTCCAGCGCGTTCTCTGTACCTTGTAGGATCTCGGAAGTTATCTGGGCAGCAAACTTACTCTCAGTTCAGCTATGGGAACATAAGGACATCACAAGACCTGTCCGACGATGCTATCGACCAACTAAATTTCCCCCGAAGCCCGTGGTGCTGTCCAGCTGTTCTCATCACTACACTCAAAACAGACTGTCTGGGTTTGGAGTCCTGATTGACACGCTTCATTATAATTTAATGTGGAGCCTGCTGTTTAACCGACTTCTCATTTTCTCTACCTCCCCTGCTCTAAAATATCAGAAACGTGTTTCTACTAGAAAGGTGATATTTTCTAATGGGCCAAGCATTTCTGAAAAGGCCAGGGTTTCCTGCTCAGACCCCAGTTCTGGGTTGGAACAGAAACGCTGCGGTGGCGTTTGAGCCTCTCTGCCGGCTGGCGGGAAGCTCCGCTCCAGGAAACAGAACTTCCTCAGGCTGTTGCTCTCTACATCGGAAGGTGTGTGTCTGGCCCCTGAGGTCTCTGGGGGCCCAGGGAGCAGGCTGGCCTGCCTGGAGGAGAGAAGGCACGTAGAGGAAGAGCCACCACAGGCTGGTAGAAAGGGGGACACCTGTGTGGTGATTGGCAAAGCCTCAGAGAAAGGACGAGCAGACGAAGGAGCAATGGCTGCTTAGCTTATATTGTCTGCAAAGCCAAGCCCTGGGCACTTGGCAGATATTATCTCATTTATCACTAAGACCACCTCAGGAGATGGGTTCACACCAACATTCGGATGAGAGACATGGACCCAGCTACCTGAGGATCTTGGAAGCCTCCTGAGAAGGGACCCGCCCTCCAGGATGAATGATGGTGCCCAAGTTAAGTCCAGGGCAGTGGGGCTTGGGTCAAAATATAAAAGTATTTTCATGCTCAGCAGAGTAGCTTTCATTTATATTACCTCCATGCCCAAGTCCTTGACATAAGACTTAAAAGGCTATTTTCCTATTATCTCTAGGGGACAAAAAGATCCTAAGTGACAGTACCACTGGCGTCACTGCTGTGGGGTGGGTGGCAGGTCTGGCCATGAAGGCAGTGGCACCTTCAGGGTTTTAAACATTGGGTTCTGGCGCCTACGCCCTCAGAGGTATTGGCCGCTCCGCTCCGGTCACTGGCTCCTGCAGTGTGGCCATACGGTGTGCCAGGGCTGGGAACAGTATGTACTAATAAACGTGAACACTCAGTACTAGCGAATGGTTAACAACCAGCTCTGGGGTGGGAGGTGGAGGGAGTGAGGGAGAAGCGACCTAATCTGTAGCATTTGCCGATTTCTGTGGTGTAAATTCTCCCACATGGACAACTTCAAGCTACGAACGGTCCATCACTGAGCACAAAGATGAGAAGAGCTGCATGCTGTGTATTTCCCCCATGGACACGCTAGACATAACCTCGAGAACTCAGATGATAGTAAAATGTAGTAAAATAATCAGGGGGTGATACATTTTGACTATATATAACCTTTGTTTTTAACATAATTTATTTCATTGTAAGCTTACATAACCATTTTTAATAATGACTGTGTGTAACAACCACTTAGCAAAATCCCTTAAAAATTTTAACAATGGGCTCTCATAAGCCTGAACGAGCCAGCTCTAGAGCATCACTATCTGGGAAGGAAGGAAATGTGGGCATCACGTGGTATCCTCGAGGTCCAGTTCATAGAACAGGAAGATACTCCTGGGGCATCTAGAGCTCTTTGGGCAGAATCTAACAGGAGCAAAATGATTATAGAGAGGGTGCGGACAAAGCCTGGAAGATAGTATTTTGTGGCTGTGTTGATCCTGCTTCTATTACTGGATCCCTGGCAGCCATCGAAATCCAGTGCGAGGTGTCAGCACTCAGGCCTTCTCTCTCTACAAATGCAGTTGTCTGACATACTTCCAGCACACGCAGAGCTCCTGGCAACAGGACACTCGGCTCCCCGTTCTCGGCACGAAGCTAAGACATGTCCCCATCTTT
>NW_006439191.1:255725-300190 GCF_000325575.1 Pteropus alecto
CTGCGCTCAGCTCATTCTCCCCTCTGCCGGGGATGAAGCAAGTCACAGGGTCATCCCAGGGTCATTCCAGGGTCGTTCTAGGGTCATTAGCTTCTCAAACACCCGCAGTGGTGACCACCTTCTGCTTAAGCCTCGGGGGCAGAGCGGCCCTGCGGTGTCCAGCTCGAATAGACAGCCCTGAGATCTCGATTTCACCTGCCTGAGCACGTTTTGCAGTAGAGCAGCCCAAGCCCATGAAAAGAAAGGGTTACGAAACGGACCTGTGCGATGACACAGCGTGAGCGCAATTAACTGTCGTCAAAGCACTTCGCCGGTTGCCTTCGTCTCTCATGCAGAAAACAACAGTCATAATAGTGACAACTTTATTCGGCGTTGTTGCAATTACCACGCTAAAAATAGGAAGCAGAGAGGAGATTTTTCTCACGAGGACTGAGCTCTGTCACCCAGGTGGCATGTCTGGGACAGTCTGCCCCCACGATCGAGGGACGAGCGGAAGGAAGCGAAGCGTCGCTGCGTGTGCCATGTGTTACTACGAGAAGCGTTTTGCCGTTTGATTCTATAGAATCCTGTGAGCGGGGAGAGCGAAGCGGAGCACAGAGGACCACGATTTACTTTCGTTATCATCGCCACACTCAAAAGGGGGTGTTATCGCCCCCCTTTCAGAGATGGGAAAGCCGAGTCTCAGAAAGGTCAAGAAGTTTACACAACATTCCGTAGCTCAAATCCTGTGGATAACGAACCCACTTACGTGGAGCTGCTTGCTGCGAGACACGTGACACGGGCAGAGCCACACTCTGGGGCGCCCCCTCCCCTGTTGCTCCTTCATGCCCGTTTCTCTTCTCATAGTCCCCTGACCTCCCTACTGTCTCGCCCTTTCAGGAAGGCAAAAGCGGTCAGAAAGACCCTGGAGTCAAAAAGACTTGAGGCGGAGTCTTGGCTCCACGGCTTACCAGTGACCGTGACCTTGGCTCATTCATTCGACCTCTATAAGCTTTAGGATTTTAAATATACATTGGGGACAGTCATCGTTATTCCTATGTCATAATGTTGTGGGGATTAACGAGAGCGTGCCTGTCGAATGCTTTGCACAACAACTGCCACGTGGCAAATATTCGACATTATTGGCTAAAGAACACGGCACCGAAAGAGGTCTCGGGTCCTGGCCTGACCTCCACTCAGGGCACTGTAGGTGGGGACGAGGCATCAGGAGGGTCCAGGCATCTTCGCTCCCTTCCCACACAGCCCGGTGACTTGTCTCCCTTCAGAGGGCCTTGCCCTGGTGGGGACAGGGCGCAGTAGGGATGGTGAGGAAGGCACCCTTACAAAGAGTTAAGCCGTGCCGACCACATACGAACTCACTTCATCTTCATAACAAGTCAGCGCAGTGGGTGCCATTATTCACTTCACTTCGCAAAGTGAAAAGTGAGCTGAAGTGACTCACCCAGGTCCCGCCCTGACCCTTTGGGCGCAGCCTTACCAGCCCTACTGCTCTGTCTCCCTGAGGGAGCGGGGACCAGGTCACCAACGCCCCCTTCACATGCCATCTGTGCCCCCGAGAAACTCTCTCCTTGATGCCCGGACTCCTGCTTGGTAGAGAAAGCTCACTGTCACCCAAGGGTACCATTTCCCGTGTGATTTGTCCAGGGGCCATTGCTCCTGCCTCGCTCTCCTTCCTCCCTTTGGTCATTTCCGTGTGATAAACAATAAGAGACAAAGATAGTCACGCAGATGCAATGGTATGAGAAGCAGCAGACCTGGGTTTAAACTCCACCCCTGACTAGAGGTGCGTCTCGGCGAGTGACTCACCCTCATGGGGTTCCCACATCTAGAAAACAGAGATGATACTGATCCCACAGAATTGAAGATGGGGATCAGAGAAAAGCACAGGAACCGTACAGAGTAATACCTGACACGTCAATGTATAGCTACTGCTATCATTGGCCGCTCATCCACAGCACTGAGCTCTCGTCGGCCTGGCTCACCCTGGAAAGACCCCCTTTCCTCATCTGCAAAGTGGGGATAAGGATATCCCAGGGGCCTGGGAGGGCCGTTGGGTGAGACCATGGCATGTAAAGCACTTAACACAGCGCCTGGCACGCGACACGGGCTCCACCAACCGTGCCCTTTCCTTACTCGAAGCGTCATGATTAGCTTCCGCCAGGAATTAAAAATTGGCTCAAACTCCCAGCAGACTATTCGATTTTTTTTTTCCCAGTCCAACTTGCGAGACGAAAATATTGATGTTTCTCTTTCATAAACATAAGAACTGCCTCGGAGGTACTTGCAGCTTTTAAAGCTTTCAGAGGACGACCTTAGAGAAGATCCTCCCACGGCAGAGCAGGTCTGAGTCTGGTACATGAAGGAAAAGAAAATCAGGCACTTCCTCTAGCACTTTCTCTTTAAAATGTTCTCCTTTTCTCAAAAATTTAATGCTACTTATCAAACCTTAACAGGACCCTAAGCTACTTTGCCAGATCTCAGGCATGATGGAAAGAACAGGGTTTTTTTTTTTTAAGTTACGTGACCTGGATTCAAAGGCAGGTCTGCGCCTGCTGTGTGACTGTAGGCAAGTCGTTTACCCTCTCTGAGCCTCAGCTTCCTCACTTAGAAAATGGGAACCACAGCGTCGACTTCACAGGATTGGGAGGGAGGTCAAATGAGGAGATGTGAAAGCATTCCGTAAAATGCTTAGCACCGTGCAAATGGGAATCGCTATTATTTACTGCTAAGAGAAATATCGAATTTAATGCTCGATCACTGTAGAGTACCTCAAAGAGATGGCATCTCTGTGTCCTCCTCCTTTCTAAGCTGGAATTTACTATTCCATTTTAACTGTCTCTGTGTACTGATGTCCACTATTATGAGCCACTTCAAATTTTTTCATAAGGAGGCAAAGTAGAAAAAACAAACAAACAAATAAAATAGCTCCGTGTCCGAGAATTAACCTGGACCATTTACTCTCTCTGGTCAGTTGCATTTGCAAGATGGCTGCAGGCTGAGATTTGCAGCCTGGAAGCCAGGCCCGCTTCTGGGGATAAAGGCAGCCAGTCTTCTCAGAAACGGCGTCAACGACAAGGCCAAGCAGCCCTAAAGCTAACTCTCTGCCCTAACAACATTTACCCAGCCAGGACGATGGAGGTTGGCCCAGGGTAAGCCTGCTCCCCAAAATACCACCCCGAATTCTCTGGTTTGATATATTCAGCCTAAGAGCAAAAGTCTATATTTTGTTCTCTGGAGAATTTTTAGAAGCCGAATGCCTGTTTGAAATTGCTTTTTCTACCTACCAGTTTACCAACCATATGGAGACGAATCCAGGCAGTAATGGGGTTTAAATGAGACAGCCAGGTAGTTGAGACACTCAAGTTGTCACTGCGTTTTAAACATAGCACACGACGTGTTACACAAATACCATTCATAGGCCTGAGTCACAGGGTTCAGATGGAGCTGGGTACATGTATAAATAGCCCGTGTATGGCAAATGGAATAAAAAGGAGGGAAGTTGGGGGAATAAGGTCAAAATCGTTGTGCCCAATTCGAAAATCACATAAATCTCAGCCTTGTCATTTACAACCCCTAGCACAACTCCCACACGAAAAGGAGAGAATGTCACATGGAAAATTCTAAAGAAGCGAATGTCCTCCAAGTCGAACCAAACAGTACAATGATACAGCATCATAAAATGAAACTATAATTCCGTTGCTTCTTTTCTTCGCCGCTGAATGCCCGCAGTTCAGAGCGGCCACTCCAGCGTTTTCTGGCCTTGGAACTGTCGGAGGGATCCTTAACAGAAGGTAGCTTTGACTCGCGTTAACCACTTGATTTGCATCTGATAACCTTGTGATGGCTTTAGGTGGCAACAGAAAAATACGGTTCATTGCGGTGAAAAACTAACACTTTAAACATGTAGTAAATGTTTAAAAAGTCAGTTTCCTAAGATTCCCCCCTCCCCAGCCCACACCCACCTCTGTGACTTGGGACATAATTTATTACCAACGTACTGCGCCAAACCCAGCTTATTATTTCACTAAGGCGGGCTCTCACGAAGCCGAGCATGAAAATAGATTCTCCGGAAGGCTCAGGGCTCGTTCCAGCTGAGGTCAAGGGCACACCTTCCAGACCCTCCCACGGAGGTGAAGGGCGTGGCCATGGCTTGGAAGAAGCCCAAGGGCCATGGGCAGCCCACAACATCCTGAGGCCTTCGATGGGTCCCGCAGACTCAACCTTGACTCTGGGTCATTCTGTTCCTCAGTGGGCACCTTCCAGCCTTCCCGTCTCCACTCCCGTGGTCCAGGGACCCAGGGTGAACCTGTGGGGAGCCGTTCGAGGAAGTGGATTCAGGGAGCAGCAATTCTCACTCGGGAGCTTTGTCCCCGCGTCCCCGCGTCCCCGCTGTTCAGAAGGGATCTACGACCCGAGCGTGGGTGTGAAGGCCACAGACTGTGCGACACAGGGCAACGACGCATGCGCAGTGAACTCGGCCCCCGGCTGCGGCCCGGTTCCAGTTCCCGACTCAGTCGGAGGGTCCGCCGGGTCTCCTCCTCACACATCCCCTCTGCGGTCCCTTCTCCAGTCGCCAGCAGAAGTGACTTCTGTTCAGAAGGGATGTACGACCCGAGCGTGGGTGTGAACGCCACAGACTGTGCGACACAGGGCAACGACGCATGCGCAGTGAACTCGGCCCCCGGCTGCGGCCCGGTTCCAGTTCCCGACTCAGTCGGAGGGTCCGCCGGGTCTCCTCCTCACACATCCCCTCTGCGGTCCCTTCTCCAGTCGCCAGCAGAAGTGACTTCTCAGCCTCGGGCCTCCGCCATCCCAGCCTCTGATGACGCGCGTGGTCTTTGAGTTAGGAGCTCACTAAAGTGTAGATCATGCTAGAAGCGAACAGAAGACGGAAAGACGGCATCAGCGGGAGCCCACGGAGGCCTCGGACCGGCCCTCAAAAGAGGGACCTACCTGCCAAAAGCTGGACCCTGTGTCGTTCCTGTCGCTTTCTCTTTCCTGTCGCTAAAGCATCTCGTCTACTCCCCCGCAACATTTGACTAAACATTTGTTAGGAGAGCATAATGCGTCCCTTAGAGAAAAGATGCGACCGCTCTAAGTGCCTCTCATTGTTCTCAGGAGAATGATTCTATGGCTGTCAGTCCTCTTCTCGCACTTGCCGGGCAGGTCTGGGGGGAGGGGAGGGGAGGGGAGGGATGGGTGCAGCAGATTCTTTATGCCACCAGCTGTGGCTGTGTCCAGGGGCTCCGGGCTCATGCCAGATGACATGTTAGAGCTGGGGAAGTGACCATCGTCACTAGCGCAAGGACACAGGCCCTCTGGGTACACAAATAAAATGAATTCTTAACTGGGGAGCTCCCTGGCCCTCGAGTTTTTCACCGAATCCAGGCGTTAAACATGCACTAGGAGCACATGTTCTATGGCGATCAGCTGTGCACGCCCAGGCCTAGGAAGGCTGCGGGCTAATCCTGCCAGACTGAGGAACAGTCTGCATCAAAATACACATTTTGTCGATTGGGCAGAAAAAAAGCAAGCACATTTTCACATGGTAAAGAGAAAAAACGATAATCTAAGAAACAAAACCAAAGGAAAGAAACTGAGCATTTAACTGAGTGCTAACCCTATCCGCCCTCAAAGCCCCAACGAGCTCTTCTGGGCAGCTGAAGTTCCAGTTTTGAGAGTCCGTTCATGGAGTGCCTCCTGCAGACCAGGCACCACCCACGGTGCTGGGCAGCAAGGCTGGGCACCCCCACCTTGAGGGCGCACAGGGCCACGCTGCAGCAATAACGAGGGTTTAGTGAACACTTACTATGTGCCGGGCCCTGGCCAGGGTACTACAGATGCAGAGGTGAAGGAAACGGACAAGGTCTCTGCCATCACGTAAACCATAAACAACATAATTACAGAGTGAGAGAAATAAGCGTGAGGGGTGGCAGGCACGGCCTGCAGTCACTGGCAGGAGGGGGGAGCCTGCTACTCCAGGTAGAAAATGGCCTGCTTTATACTCCTGACTTGAAAAGATCAGGCAGACAGAGTCCACTCTGGACTAACCAGCTAGTATGAGCGTCAGTGTCCCGTGTATTCGTGTCATTAGCATTATTGTTAGCTAGTCACCATCTGGTGTAACTTGCAAATGTCCCCTGGTCCACAAGGCGACCTGCGTAGGGGTGGCTTCGGGGGCTGGATGGTTAGCACAGCATAGAGGGAGGAGGAGCTCACGCTCTGGGACCAGATAAACTGCTGTCGGCTAGGACCTCGGACACATTTCTTGACCCCTCTGAGGTCCTCAGGAACCCCAACTCCACCTTTCAGAGTCCCCAGCTGCTGTCACTTGAGCCTCTTCCACTTGTTCAGCTCGGAGGCAGCTCTCCGCACACGGGGTCCCCTTGCCTCTGCAAAAGAGTGTCCTAGGCTGAAAGTCCTACACGCTCCACCAGCTCAGGATCTGAGGGTCTGGGAGCTCCTGACGCCAGAGAAACAGGGTCTTTGAGGATCCCTGAAGGGCCCCCAAGAGATCGAGTTCAACAGAGAAGGAGGAACCCCGGCAGCCACCCGGGGTCCCAGTGAGGCAGGAGGAGCAGTTGTTCCCAATTTTGTTTTGGAAACAAAGTAATTAACGAATGTCACGTGAAGCTGTGCCAAACTGAAGTAAAGGACAGACCGTCAAACAGAATGTCTGGAACACAGTCAGTTACAGAAAGATCGCACCTGTCTAACGCGGGCGGGAGCCAACACCGCCCCAGACCGCCCCCTCCCCCACAGGCTAGCAGCCGGCCGCTTTGCTCCCCGCTTTGCTCCGTGAATTCTTATGCCTTCTTTCCCTCAGTGCCTCGGGCTCTGGCTCGGCAGTTACTACAACAAAATGGAAATGAGGAAGGCTGACCCGCCTCAGCCTCCATCCAGCCTAAGATGGCTCCCAGGCTAATGGGGCAGGAGCCAACGAAAGTCCTTGTTCTGCCGGAGGGGCACTGCTGCCCCTGGGGACAGGCCACTCAGCCTATGGCTCTGTAGCTGGGGCGATCTGCAGGCCCACAAAGGAAGAGGCTGAGCAAAGAGACCTAACCTCCATCGTGGCCCAAGGAGACGAGTTACCAAGCCCCTGAGGGCTTAGGCCACCCTTTATAGGCTTTCCGAGACAGGAGCCAGCCAGAGTAGGCTTTAGACGACAGAAAATTCAGACCTGGAGTCAGAGAGACTTGGGGGAACCTGCTGGCACCTAAGAATTCTCTAGAGAGGCTTCGGAGACCCTCAGGCTCCTTGCGAGTTGAAGCAGGCAAGGCCCCAGGACACTCCGTCCAGGAGGAGGAGGGCAGAGGTCATCCTGAGCCTGGACCAACCCTTGACACCAAGAAGAATGTGGGAGAATAGCTCTGCAACCCAAGGCTGGGTTATTCCAGGGGAAGCTACACCCCAAGGTCTCCAAGTCTTCTGGACACTGGGGACAGAGGGAGGGGAGGGAGCAGGACCAAGCAGCGCCCCAGGGCGAAGGGTCTCACTCCCAGGTGCGCTGCTGAGCCTCGAAATTCTGCATCGGAGCTAAGCCCAAGAATCTGCGTTTTTAGGAAGCACTGCCCCTCACCCCTGAGGGTGATGCAGGAGCTCCAAAGACCACATTTCGATCAAGACTTTTCTAGATGTTTCCTACGACAGCCAGCAGTTCAGAGCTAAGTCTCTGGGATCAGACTTGAGACGGACCCACAGCTGTGACACTAGTAGGTGTGACTGAAAAAAATATTTAATTATCTCAGAATCCATTTCTTCACTGTTAACATGTGGGCGATGATAGCATTTAGCTCGCAGACTGAGCAAGGCGTGTAAAGCTTAGACCACAGCCTGGCTCCTTGTTAAATGCTGGACAAACACAGCCACCTGTCAACCTGTGCAAGCCCAACCTGAACCCTGAGGTGGCCTTAGAGGCTAATACACCCACCCTCCTCTTCCTTACCCGGCTGCTACCAAGCAGGCCATTTTGGAGACAGTACTAGGCTACCTGAAGATATCGTGCCCTGCCACAGGTAGCCACAGGATAGCAAGGTGACAGGTGAGACACCTCGGAGATGAGCCCAAATAGAAACAGAAAGGAGGAAGAGATGTTTCCAGAAAAGGCAATCTCTGTGCATCAAAGCAGAAGACAGTCTGTTTCCAGCCGTCTGCTTAACCTGGAGGTTCTGAGTAAAGAGGTGGCAGGATGGGAGGTTCCTGAAACGGAATTGCGAAGTCAGCGCGTTTTCCTTAAATAGAACGGTGTGACGTAAAATCGGGAGCATTGTAAGCGTAAGCACTTCATGACCCGACATGCCCCTTCGCGAAGCATGACTGCCGCCACCGAGGGTCTCTGTTATGGTCCCCAAGGGTGCTCACACCCAGGCTGGGGGACAGGGGGTGCTGAGGCCGTGCGTCGGGGCCACGGGTGCCCTGGCTGGCTGGACCGCGCAGGCGCCGGGGGCAGGGCGGCCGCGGACTCACCAGTACAGGTAGTAGAAGAAGGAGAGGAGGTAGAAGGCCAGCTTGCACCAGGCCTCCTTCTGGCAGTAGCCCAGGGTGTCTGCGTTCATGACCACCGGCGGGTCGTAGGCCAGCTCGGAGCTATCTGCCGGACAGCGGAAGTACCTGCGGGGGGAGAGGACACCTGAGGCTCGGAGGGGGCATCCGAAGTCGTCTGGGCCAACGGGCCTCTGCGGAAGCCCCGCGGAGCGCGGGCCGCAGCCGGGGGACACTCCGGTCCCGCACGCGGCGATTTCGCCCACATACCGAGCTGCGCTGCCAGAAGGAAAAGGTGTCGCCCGGTGGCATCCGGGGGGCACCAAGAAGAGCCTCCGTTCCCCAGGGGCGTGGAGAGGGGGTCTGCAGTGTGCCCGCCTGGGTACCAGTCCCAGGACGGGTGCGGGCGGACGCAGAGCTTCGCGTCACAGCTCCACCTCCGCCCTTAGTTACCGTGGACTGAATGCTGTTCTCTACCTGAACGTTCTGGGAGGGACATCATGTTCCCGCCTGAGGATGCGGTCATTTACAGGTGCTGTTCTTCTTGAGAGAAAGGCTGGGAACAGCAAAAAGAACATGGGCCACCGCGGGAGAGAGCAGCCAGGAGGGGGGGAGGGGGAGGGGGAGCAAAGAGCAGTGGGTGGAAGAGACAGAATGGAGAGAGCAGACTGTGTCTGCTTCAAAATGTCACGTCGGCTCAGCGGGAACTAGCCTTGTTCACGGGAGGAGAGAGATGGTCCAAGGGGGCGAGACCAGGCAGAGCCCCTCTGGGCGTGGCCAGGCCGCTCTCAGGACTGTCCCCTGGCCCTCAACAGGACACAGCCCCCAGGGCCTCAGCCACGGCCTCACTGGAAAGAGCAAGGGTGGCGGACATGCCTCAGCAGCCTGCTTTTCTGTCAGTCTGGTAAAAAATTTTTAAAAAATTAAAAAAAATGAGGAGGCCAGGGTGCAAATTAGTGGCTCCTGGGAGGCCCTAGGCCGGGCTGTGGTTCTTGACTGTGACAAGGCCCGGGAGAGTGGGCTCTGACCAGATTAATCACGCTGGCTTTGAGAGCATCCCCAGAACACAGCGACTCCCCGAGCTGGCACCTCAGCTCCCGCGTCCTCGCCCCTCACAGGATTGCGCTGACATGATCTGTCATCGACACTCTGCTGAGAGGAAATCACAAGCCAGATCCGATGACATGTGCCAGCTCACAGCCCTCCAGGCCACTTGCCTCTTCTCTTCCCAGGAGCAGATTTCGAAACCTATTTGCTTTTGCTGAGGCCTTGTTCCCAGGTGACCTCATTAAGTGGAGGCAGGGGTGACGGGGTGGCCAAGAGGCTCTGTGGAAAAAGCCAGGGCTCTGCCACTCAGCGGTCACCAGACTGACCTTGCTCGGGCCAGTCATTAACCCCTCTGACCTCGATTTCCTCATCTGTACAATGGCGATGAACTTGCCTTCTCAGAAGGGCTGTTGTGACTATTATGAGAGGTGACAGATAATCTGCGAAGAACAGGTACTGAGTCAAAGCTCTACCATTCTACTTTAATTTAAGCAAACTGAGAGCTGGAGTGGCAGGGGCTTTATCTGCATGAGAGATGTCTGAGCCGGACCTGCTGAAGAGGAGGGGAGTGGAAATAATAATTTAAAAAAGATGTTCAAGGACTCTCATTTTGAAAAAGCAACCCTCTCCTCGTTCCTTTTTCTTTCATGTTCTAGGCATTTATGAATTGCCAGAACTAGGCTAGACCCTGTCAGAGATTCAAAAACAGTAAGATGAGGCCCCTCCTGGCAAGGAGACTGCAGTTGCTCTTTTCTTATGTGAATGTCACAGTCCAGGTTTAAGGACAGTAGCTGCCTCTCCCTCTCCTCCCTTCCGGGGGAGTGACAGCCCTAAGAAGCAGCGCACAAATCAAAGTTGTGTAAATTAACCACATTTTTGACACTCTGGAATGACAGCACATTATTCCAAGGACCTGGGGATAAATTCCTCTTATAACGAGAAGAGTCAGCCCCCTGGGACAGCGTGGCAGGTGACGAGGGCACAGACTGTGATCGACACAGAGGTGAGGCTGAACCCTGGCCCTGCCGCGTCCTGGCTGAGCTACTCGGCAGGAACAACCTTTGTGAGTCTCTGTGTCTGTGTGTAAAATAGAGAAAAGGAACCCCAGCTTGCCCGGTTGTCACGGACGCTGGATGCGGTAGGGCGCGAGGTCCCTGAGCGGGTGTGCAGCACATTGCAACACCACGATGTCTCTGCTTGGCTTCTCTCTAAATTCACATTTTACCAGTACTTAAAGCAGGACTTCCTTATGTAACAGAAGAAGCCTTTTCCCTCCTGCCTAAACCCGTCATTTCTCCTTTCCTCCTGCTCTGGGTCGATAACACCATCGCCCACCCAGCCGCCCAGCTCGGGGGCGCCCTCTCCCTCACGTCCTGCACCCCATCACCAGCCAAGGCCTGTCCAGTTCACCTACGCGAATCCTCTCCTCTCTCTGCTCCAAGCCCACTACCTGGCTCAAGCCTCTGTGATCACTTCACCTGCCACTTTATCCTAACTGGATTTCGTCCTCAAAATTTCACCCTCCAACCCATCCTTCCCACTGCTGCCAGGGTCACCTTCCTAAAAATCAGATCGCATGATGCCATTTTCCTCCTCAAAAACTTCTGAGGGCTGCCCACTGCCTGCAGGGTAAATTCATTCCAGCTTCCCCATCGAATCACGGCAGACCCTCCATAGCTAATACCCCTGTCTGTCAACCCGTCTCCACTCACTTCCCTCCCCGAACCCCCACATCCAGCCACACTGAACATACTGAGTGCTCCCCAAACACACTGAGTGCTCCCTGACCTCCGAGCCTTTGCATATGCTAGTCCCGCAACCCGAGACGTGCTCCTCCGGATTTTCCAGGGGCGCGCTTCCGGTCTAATTTAAACGCTCGTTTCTCTACTCTCCTGCATGTATTCCACATATATCCCTTAGTAATATATTTCCCTCTGCCTCCAGGGTGCACATTCCTTGAGGGTAGAGATTATATTTCACATTCGTTTTTGTACTCCCCCACAATGTCTGGCATATGGCATGTGTTCCACACGTTTGCTAAATGAAGGAGTGAATGCTCTCGACAGGACTAAACAGAGACTATATTCTATGGTAAAATGCCAACGATGAGATATTTGGGGGGGGCGGGGGAAGCTCAGGGAGCAAGAGGTAAAGGGTGGTTCATGGATCTGCTCAAATGCATTCTTTACTCCTTGTGTAACCCCCTTCCTGCCTCCCATATCCATATGGCGATTAGATTTTACAAAAAAGCCCAAATCACATGATGGGATGCATGGTCTTAGCAGGGAATAGAATATTTAAAATCAGAACCATCCCAGAAAACCCAGCCCATCTGGTAGGTACTTTTTAAATTAAGATCTAATTCACATACCAAAAAATCCACCTTTTAAAAGTATCCAAGTCAGTGGTTTTTAGCATATTCGTAGAGTTGTACAACCATCCCCAGTATCTAATTTCGGGACACTTTCAGCACCCTAAACAGAAAACCCTGTACCCACTGGCAGCCGCTCCCCATTTCCTGCCCGCCTCCCAGCCCCTGGCAACCGCCACGCTACTTTCGGTCTCTGCAGATTTCGGTCTCTTGCTCATTCTGGACGTTTCATATAAATGGACTTCTCCGGCGAGCTGCTTTCACGTGTCATTTGTTTCAAGGTTCATCCATGTTGTATCCGTACTTTATCGGTTTTTATTGCCGAATAGTATTTCATTGTAAGGATATACCACATCGTGTTTATCCAACCCCATAAACATTCGGGTGGTTTCTACTTTTCGGCTACTGTGGATAATGCTGTGGCTGCTTTTGACACTGACCTACAAGGGCGGAGGCTGGGGTTAGTGGAGCCGATAAAAGGACCTTCCTTTATTGGACTTGCTGTCCGAGAGCAGCTTGGGAAGAAGGCTCTGGAGAAGAGGTCTCCAAGAGGAAGGGGTGAGGGAGGCCCCAGGCGGCTGGACTGTCTGCGGGACGGCGTCCCTGGAGGGCAGGCTGCCCAAGCAGAAGAGGAGCAGGACAGACGCGTCCCAGGCGGACTTACCTCCAGAAGTGATAAAAGAGTAGAGGGACGTTCAGCCCCAGCGTGAGCCACTCCTGGGCACACAGGAACATGACGCAGAAGAGGCTGTGGATGGAGTATTCTGGCAGCACCAGCTGAAGAGGGAGCAGAGACACAGGCCTGAGTTAGAGGGAGGAAAAGTCCCTCCTGCCTCCGTGGCAGCCACCTTCTGCCCAGATGCTGCCTCCAACATACCGGTGACACGAAGGCCCTCCCTGGAGCAGCAGAGTCACTACCCCGAGACTGCGATCCCTCTCTGGTAAGTTCTCCTCTTTATGGTGCTGGAGCCCTGCTTTATGTCCAAACCCCAGTGGACACAGGCCCTCGGCACCGTACTTACCAGAACAGGGCACTCGTTTCTAAGGGCCGCCCGTGGAGGACCGCTGGGAAGACTGGAAGAGGCCGTCCAGCCCCTGTGATGTCTGACCCGAGGCAGGATCCACTAGGATAAACACTGGTAGGGTTTCCAGCGATTCTGTAACTGCCCTGCTCCTGTTTTTCTAGCCCCTTGTGTCCTCCTATAGAAACCCACAAGCCGAAAGCAAATATGTGTATTTATTTCAAACATAGGAGGGTTGGGAAAAAGTTGAGCATTTTGCTTCATGGCGGGTAGATCAGGGGGAGCCCAAGAGAAAGAACATGTCATAATGATAAAAGAGGGAAAGCTTAGCCTCTGAAGGGAGGGCCAAGAAGCCAGCCCAGTCCAGGAAGGGTCACGTGGTGGAAGGTGGCCAGCAGGAAGACCAAGCTCCCCAACCCCAATCCACCCACACGGGCGTAAATGAGTAGAGCTCAAAATGCCTGTGAACTTCCTCCCAAGGGTGTTTACATCTTAACACCCTTGGGAGGAAGTGACTAGAAAGTCAAAGTGACTTAGAAATCAAAGTGACTACAAAACAGAAATATAGTCTCCAGGCCAGAAGTCAGGGAACCCAAAGATAGAGGTGCAAATGCACCATCTCTCCCAGTCATATGGGAATATGGGGGAAACGTGTAGGTGGCGGAGGGGGGCGCGTATAGCCTCTGCGTATGGTTAGACCGTCACAAATGCCATAGTCCTCCTAGCAAAATCTTTCTAAGCACCCTTCAAGGCCCACCTCAAATGCCCCTTTCTAATGGGAGCTCTGCGACTCTGAGCCTCACAGCACACGTTCTGTCCCTCTCCTGGGGGGCGGGGCTCTGCACAATCCATCAGTCTGGAGTCACTGCCTTCCCCCTACCTCCCAGCGCGTGCACATCTCCCGCACTTACTCCGTGAGCCAAGGCCACGCTCTCGTCTTGTCTCGTTTCCATTTGCAAAGTGTCGTTTGCACTAAGTATGGACTTAACAAGGATTCGATGAAATGAATTGAACTGACCCAGGGCGCATGTTTGCAGCCCAGCTGGCTGACGTTAGGGATGCAGCCTGTGGTCACAAACCAAGATTTCCCTGGGTGGGAAACGAGCTGTCTCAAACCGTCCCACGTGGGTACAGAACGTGACTCTGGTCTCATTCATCACCTCTCTGCGGTCAGATGCACTAACTGCCCCAGATGGGAAATATGGGAAGGGGGACAGGGGGGCAGGGGAAAGGGACAAGCATTAAAAGTACATAGACAAGAGGCGCACACGTACAATATGCATTTCGTAACCAAGAGGCATCATCTTTATTCTCAGGTCCGGGGAAGAATGAACTGCATGGACCCGCGTCTTAGAATTCTCAGGCTGTCACCTTGGAATCAACATACAAGAGCCGTCGCTGCGGTGGCAGTGACCTCGGTGGGGGAACCGGGCGCGGCCAGCCCCGTGACCCTCGACCGCCTGGCGGGAATGGTGTGTCTACTGCGTTTTTGCCTCACAGGACCCTGCGGCCATCCCTGCCAACCCCATCCGCGCCAGCCAAGGCCCCACCCCGCCCCCTCCCGTTCACAGAGAACGGCCCCCATTCTCAGCCAGCCCCAGCAGGCAGTGGCTGTGACTTCTGCTGTGCGCATCTCGACGTTTTTTTAATCATCAGTTTCAGCCACTTATGCTGAGATAATTAACATGTTTAGAGACAGCCACCCTAGGCCTGAATCATCCGTGATGGCGCCGTCCTCGTCTCCAACTGCAGTGACAAATCTCTGACTGATTACAGCTTGGATTTCAGGTCCCCCATGAATCACGACTGCTTCTTCCCTCTTCAGGGCTTGATTTATAGTGGAAGCTGCCACCTCCAGAGCAGGAAGGATTCGTCACTGTCACCACGCGGAGGAAAACTGCTTACGGGAGGCCAGCTGGTTCTGGAGGTCCCCAGCCTGCCGAGGAGTGGGAAAAAGCTGAAGCAGTCACCCAGCTCTCCTGGGTGGCTTTTCCCCAGGCCTCTGTCGCGGAACGGGACCCTTACAAGTGGGAGCGGCCGCTCCGACTCACCAGGGAGACCTAGGGGTGCGACGGTGCCCTTCCCACACACGCCGGTTCCCTCCTCCCTCCCCACTGCGTCCTTGCTGCGATGGTGTGGAAGGCGGGAACCTACAGGGGGCACCATTGCCACCCACCCATATTTCCATCACTTCCCCACTGCGATGGTGTGGAAGGCGGGAACCTACGGGGGCACCATTGCCACCCACCCATATTTCCATCACTCCAGCCTTGGGAACACGGAGAGTGCACTCCTAGGCTCCAGTCCTCGGGTGGGCTGGAGGGCTGGGGCAGAGACGATGGCAGAGGAGGCTGGCACATCCACTAGCCAGTGCAAAGTGCTCCCGAGTCGGTCTCTCGCCCCCCCGACCGAGCACAGGGTGGCGGGTACTCCGTCACCCTGAAACCATGAGCGAGGAGCGAGGCCCCGGGACAGCCGGTGATGGACGCAGGCTGGGAGCGAGCAGGAAACTTAGGTTATTTTAAGCCGCCGAGATTTGGGAGCTATTTCTAACCATAGCATAATTTAACCTATCTTGTCAGATACAGAATGAGTAATCAATGGGCAAAGGGAAGCAATGTTCATCTCTCTTCATCCTCCCTGGCTGTCCACACCCAGACCTCCCCTCCGCAAGCACAGGGCATACTCAGGTGGGGGCTGGACGGCCCCAGGCGGGCATAATGCTTACTCACCTGCATTGACAGGTGGAGTGCATGTCCCCTCCCCACCCTGAGCTTATCTACCTGTTACATAAGGACCTCCCTAGAATCTGGCAGGCAAACTACGGGGACACTGAGTGAAGCACTCAGTGTACCCCCACGACCCCGAGTCGTCCCTTAGCACTGGAAAACACTGGGTTTTTGGTAAGAGAAGTTACTGACTGGTGCCAATCTCATTCCTCCAGACGACAAGCAGAGGAACTGTTTCACGCCGGCCACAGTCTGTTGAATTCCTGTGTCTTATTATGCCTTGCTTTATAGAATTACAAATTATTAAATAAGTGCTCTCGAGAAAGGGATTGTGGGATTGCTGAGGGGCTCGCTGAGGGTTCTGTGATCAAGGCAGAATCAAGGGAAACTGGAAAGGATGAGTCAAACCTGATTCTGGGAGGGAGCCAGAGGGCAGCGTTTCGGGAAGAAAAGCCAAGAGAGCTGAAGCAGAGAAAGATGACAGTTGCTGCCTAGGTGGGTCCTGTACCAGCCCACCTCCAAGGGCCACTTATTCGACACGGAATGGCATGAAAGCCAGACCTGACAGGAGCCACGGGCTGGGTAAACGTTAGCTTTATTCTCCTCCTACAAGGACCGACCTTCTCAGCTCCTGGTGCCAGAGCCTTTGGGTGTCACTATCATTAACTGAAGGGCGGGGACCTGTCATGAGAGTTCGATGACAACTCAGCCTCCTCTCAGTGTCCCCCTGCTCTGATGCATGGCAGAGGTCAAATGTCAGGTGAAGTTCTCGGAGCACAAAAGCAAAGCTCATATCCTTGGAAGGGAATATGTCAGAGACACTGCCCACCGACCAGCTGCTTCCATCACTTCGAAGGGCGTGGGCGTGGCCTCGGGTGAGGACCGCCTGTCCTGACTTCCTGTCCGGATGCTCGTCCTTAATTTCCATTTCTTGGCAGACATTTCCATCTGGGTATTCCACAACCACTGCATGCTAAAAACTCACGCTCCTCTCAGGACCCGCAAACTGTATCTCTTAAACTTCCAATTTCTGCTAACAACAGCCATCTCGGAATCCTTGGCCTCTACTTCCACGTCGGGCTGTTTCCAAATCCTGCCATTTCTTCTTCACATCCAGCAGCTTCCTGTCCACATGCTCCCTCCATCCAACAGAGCAGCCACCTCCTCAGCCCTGTCCATATCGCTCCCAGCTCAGCTCTAAGCCTTCAACCACGACCTTGTTTTTCCAGGAATTTAATTTAATTTTTATTTTATTTTATTTCTGTTCAAAATCTTTCATTTCTATTTATGTATCCATTCATTCACTGCTTTAGCCCACAAACGATTTTCTATCAGCTTCGGCACAGACAGAGAGGTGATGGCCAGCACCCCTACTGCTGGAGATCTGCTCCTGGCTCCCGCCAGGCATCCCAGGGGGCAGGCCGGGGGGCTGGCATAAGCATGCCTGGGCCCAAACACACTACGAACAAGCCACGGAGGCCACGGGGAAGGGCCCAGGGCTGAGTGTAGCTTGAAGGAAGTGGCAGCTGTGAGACCCAGAGTCTCCACCCACCTCCGAATGGACCCTGTTGCCTCAGACAACAAGCTTTTCTGCCGTGATCATATTGAGTTAAAAGTATTGGCCCACAATCTCAGAGTGTTATATAAATTCTTACTGGTTACATAACGATCAACTATATGATATTGAGAAAAGCAGCTAAGCACGCTGTGTCTCCTTCTCATCCGTAAATGCCAAATTTGCAACCTCCCCACGAGGCTGTTATAAAGGGCACACGATGTCCTCCCAGTGACTGCTCGGGCGCTAGTGTGATGAACGCGATCGTTGTTATTCACAATCACATGCCAGCTGATGACCGTTCTCAGGTAGGTTACTTGTCGCTCTTACCTTGATAGGTAGCGGAAAGGCCCTGAACCAAATCTGCCTTCCTAATTCTCCAGCTAGTTTCTACTGACCGCCCCTGCCCCCACACACACACTGATTAAACCAAGCTCCGGCTTCCCCAAGTGGGAAGAAAAAAACTGTTTAATAGTCTGCTGCTCAAACCATAAAACTTCATTCGCTGCCTGTTTTCGACAACACGAATCCAGGGCCCGGTGAGTCTGCCCGAAGGTGCATCTGCTGGGCACAGTGCGGGTGAAGAAGAAAAGGGTAATGCCTCTTGTATTTGAATCCTCAGCCTGTGCTAAACTGGCCCTAAATCGGAGGCGCCTGTCAGGGCAGAGGGAATTTTCTCATAGACGTCCAGTATGGAGATCTGTTCTCCATTTGTCCCCAAATGGATAATCATGCACCTGAGTCACGAGGGGACACGGAAGGAGGGGAAGGATGGCGTGCTCGGGCTCCTGGGATTTTGCTACACTGCTGTGAGAAAAGCGCCCCAAACGCTGTCAGGGAAACTTGTCTGAGCCCCTTTTGCTACCCTGGGCCAAGCTCTCCTGGAGCACCCGCCCAGGCAAGAGCCTGCACTGGCCTGTGGAGGGGAGGGCGGCCCAGCCTCTCGGGCCCGCCTCCCCCGGGGCATGGCTTCCCTGCAGACCCCGAAATGCCAGGCACCCCAACCTCAGATGGCACAAGTAAGCAGGAGCACCCTGACATGTAGGACTTGGGGTTGACCCACTTGAATGTTGCCTATTTGATGGTACCCACATATTAGATTGTTTGACCTACTGGATTTTGCTCTAATGTTTATTGAATATTTTTAAGCGGTGAGCAGATGACTTTGGTACATAAGCAATTTAGCACAGAATCACCTAGTCTAGAAGTGGAATTTAAAAGTCACCATAAAATCAGTCTGGGTTGTTGCATGAACACGAGGGACTGCAGAGGTGGCTCTGAGTTCTGCGCTGCCAGCTGCTCTTCCAAATGCCTGGGCCAAGCATCACTTTGACCTTGTCATGGTCAGGATCAGACCTCACGGCTGATCCAAGGGGACTGGGCCAAGCCTCAAGGGAAGCCAGTCCCCGCAGCCTGCCAGGCGCACCAGGAAATGGGACGGACCCAGCAGAGGCGTTCCCGCCTGAGTGACCTGGGACCTGAGGACAGAAAATTCTTCTTTCCCTTCCAGCCTGGGGAAGCCAGGGGGTCACTGAGGACACAGAGCTGGGGCAGGGGCCAGAGTGCCGTTTCTAGTCCCAGAGGGGCTTCCTCCCCAGGCCTCCCACTGTCCAACCCCATGGGGCCCTCTGGTTCACCCCACCCTCCCTGAGCACGTTTAATCCACACTGGCGAAGTTTCCACGGCCTCCTCAGCACCCACGGGGACCCTCTTCTACCTGTACACGGGGAGAAGGCAACAGGGGGCAAGGCCGTGCCTCTGCTGCCCGCGGCTCCTGGCTACCCAGCCTGGGGGTGGCCTGGCTCACTGCTCCGCCCAGAGGCCTCTGTCACGACTTGGCTGTTCACTGAAAATCCTGCCCCACCTGGTCACACATGCTCCAGACGCTCGCCCTGCCGCCAGGGCACCATGGCCCAGAGACACGGCTCTGCCTGCCCCACTCCCCACCCAGAGGCTCTGGAGCGCCCGATTCTTCCTGTCCTGACTGCTCCTCGGGGGCCAGCGTCCAGCCTGACTGATGCCCATCCGCTCCGGCATCCCTAGTCACACCGCTGTTTCCCATGGACCCTCAGCACCAGCTGTGCCCTGCGCTGGGGACACCAACCAACCGGGGAAATCCTCCCACTTGGATCCGTGAGAAGTGCGCCTATGCACAACTCCAGGAGGAAGGAGGTCCCTCACATCCGAATTCACAGGGGTCTCAGCTTCGTTTCTGGGGAAGGCAAGCGGGGACAGAGCTGACAGAGCTGACTCGACCGCCCTGCCCCTCCCAGCCGCCTCCCCCTCCAGCCCTTTCCAGTCGCCAGGAGGTGCCAGGAGGTTTGGCTGCACAGATGGCGGCCCCCGCTCCCAGAGTTTGGATTCAGTAGGTCTGGGTTGGGCCTCAGATTCTGCTTTTTTAACCAATTTCCAGGTGAAACGCGAAAAGCCGAGCTCTTCAAAATGTGGTCCCAGGACCGGCATCACTTGGGAGCTGGTTAGAAAGGCAGAGCTTTGGCTCCACCCCGGACCTGCTGAATCAGAACCTGCATTTTAACAAGATCCCGAGGTGATTTATATGCAGGTTAAAGTTTAAGAAGTGGCTGCTCAGCACCGATTCCCATAATAGGGTTCCCTAGGCACCTGAGTGAGAATTGCCTAGGGCATTTACTCAAAATGCTGATTTCTGGGTTCTCCCAGTCCACTGGGGTGGACTCTCTGGGCCAGGAATCTGCATTTTTAGGAGCATCCCAGGCGAGTCTGTTGAACGCTTGAGCTGAGATTCTGTTAAACACGGGCCAGAGGCTGGGGGAGCACACGAGGGAGACACTTCCTTTCTGAGGACCCCGGGGCCAGCCGTCCCTGATCTTGAAGGATCGGCCCTGGCATCTCCCCGGGATGCAGGTCAGCTCCCCAGCTCCTTCCAGCTCTGGAAGCCACAGCCTCCAGCTCCCTCCATCGCCTGCCTGTCCCCGGCAGGCCGCCTCTGCGCCTCACCCGCACGAGCTCCTCCTGCCTGTCTCTGGCCTTCCTAGCCTCTCGGTGGCTGGTTCCTTTTAGGACCAAACCTCGGGTTTTGGCCCTGCCTACTTCTCAGCATTGTTTTCATGCAGCTTTAAGACACCCTTGAATTTCAAACGCTTTTCTGCCCGTTTCCTTGCATCCTTGTTAAATTGCTGAACTAGCTAAGAGCCCACTCAGGGAGGAGGTGAGAATAAAAGCTCTCTCAAACCGTACCTTCTTTTTAAAGGGACGAAATTCTCCTACAACTCGCTGGTAATTCTGAGACGTCTTAAGCTAACACTTGCAGCTACCCACTCCTTTTCTTCAAGCCAGGTAGATGGGAGCAGAAATCCGTTCGGAAGATAGGGAGCGATTAGGCAAAAACGCAGACTGTTTTGAGAGGAGAGACGCTAACAGAAGGCGGTGTTCTCGAACGAGAGGGCAGGGGAGTAACGATTGAGCAAGGCTCGCCGTGCTGAGGAGGCCCACTTATGCATTCATTCAGCAAATGTTTATTACAAGCTCTCACGAGGCGATGGGACGGTCTGTCTAGGGGAGACCGTGTCATGGATTCTAGAGAACAAAGTGGGAACCGAAGCGCAGAGGCGGGGTGCAAACACCTCGACGTGGGAAGGAAGAGAGGAAACCACGCCTCCGGAGGGAGGATGTGAGGGAGGGCTCCTTGGACAGCCGCCCCCGAGCTGAGATGTACCTGGGGAGACAGAACGTCAAGGCGGGGGCGGTGGGAGGAGGGGGGCACACGGCGCCCTCCCTCACTGAGGCGTTTGAGACAGTCATGCTTTTCCTGATGTCCTAGAAAGACAGCACTTCCACGGACATGACGCTGAGACTGGCCTCCTTTCTACCGGCTACCGGGGTGAGGGCAGGGGCTGGGGGACACACACACATGGGACCCGTTTCTAGGGTACAGTCACAATGACTTCGCCTGGCCAAGAAAGACCACGTGACAGAAAGGGGCCGAGGGCAGAAACAAGTCATCTTTGCCTTTCTTTTCGTCCACGGCCCAGGCACACGGTGGATGACAGTCTCGACCTTGAAAACACCTTCAAGTTCACCAGTGCACACTGACACAGCCGCCAGCCCTGCCCTCCGCGCTCTGGCCTGTCCCACCCACACTGCCCTCCCGGCCCCAACTCTTGTTGGGGAAATGGGGTTCCAGAACCCCAAGGCCACGCCTTCCTCATTCAATACGGTAACTTCGGCTTCCGGTAAGGTTTCAGCGGCAGTGTCTTAGTGAAAAGAATATTAGATTAAGGAATAAGAGACTTAGGCTCTAGACCCGCCCAGTAAGCTACAGGACCTCGAGCAGTCTTTTTTATCTCAGTGGGCTCAGCTTCTTCATCTATAAAATGGGAACAGTAATAGTATCTGCTGCATAGGAATTTTATGAGTATTAAATGAGTTAATATGTGTGAAGCTCTTAAAATTGCATCTGGGCATAGTGATTTACACACCGTAAGTAATAACTAGCATCTGTAAGAAGAGGCATTTGACCTGCACAATCCCCACTGTTCTTTTCAGCTCAAATATTCTATATACCATGTAAAAAGCAGCAATTAAATTTCCTTGAAAATTAAACCAATGTATCTTCCCTTTCTCTCTCCAATCTATTTCCAGCGCTTGCAAATTTTTTAAATCCTCTTCCTCCAATAATGTCTAACCCCAGAAATGCCACGAGTTCTGGGGCAGCTGATAGTTTTGCACATCAGCGGTATCTACTCCTATGTCATAAAGTGCCCCCGACTCCTGAAAATGAGTTCCTCATCTCCCTCGAGTCACCACTGTCACGTGTCTGCGCCATCGGTTTGTCTGTGTGTCCTTGTGGCTCCCTCTCCGCACTCATTGCTCTCTCGGCACTGTGCCCGGCGCATAGTAGGCGCTCACAAACTCATCATTTATTCATTCAACGGATGTGCTGAGAGCCCACTGTGAGGTGTCAAACGCTGTTGAAAGGCACTGGAGGTGCCAGGATGAATGAGATGGGCACTGTGACAATGTGCGGCCATCCCCAGGCTGGTGGGAGAGACTGACGGCTGAACAATAGAACATGGGCTGCACTTAAGTGATGATAAATAAAGGGGTCAAAAGAAACAGCCTGAACAGCAGGCAGTGGGAGGCTCTTGGCCTCACAGGCAGCCACGAGGAGAGGGGTCCCACTGCAGAGACCACGGAAACGCCTTGGGCCCGTCTCGGCCCGCGCCACCTCTCACAAGGACCGTGGCCACCTCCTCCTAACGGTCTCCCCTCCCCCACCCGTCTCCCCCACTCCCAATATAATACTTTCCAATATAATAGCCAAAGAACTCATTTTGAAATATAAATAAGGCCATGTCACTTCTCCGTGCCCCTCTGACCCTACACCCACCATTGCTCCTTTGTTGCTCCAAGCCAGCCACACTCACCCCTTTGTTGTTCCTCAGATCCGGCCTCTCTGTTCTCAGCTTAGGGCCTTAGCATGAGCTGCTGCCTCTGCCTGGAGAGCCCCTCCCCCTAGACATTCTTGCAGCTGGCTCCTCATTATTCAGAATCTACTCAAGGTCATCTCCTCAGGTGAGTCCTCTGTCTGCGTACATCTCTCTCCTTATGTGCCATAATTTCTTCATGGCACTTACCATTATTTGAAAATACATCAATGATGCATCTGTTTCCTTGTTTACTGTGCATTTTCGCACTAGGACACTCCATGAGGGCAGCTTGAATCGTTCACAGCTTTATCCTCAATGCCTAGAACAGTGACTGGCACAGAGTGTAACTTTGCGTTGAGCAAATAAAGAAACTGGCCTTTCGTTCATTTCCCCACACAAACACAGTCATCACCATTACTGAGCTAATTTCTGAGTATGAAAAACCATAATAGCTTCCTCGGTAAACTAAAAAAATAATGTGGACTCGAATTTAGCCAGCCTCAGGTTCAGCGAGCATCTGTTTGTCCCACGTCCACAGACTGTAGCTCCGGCCTTGGCTGCCTCTTCCAGATGTAAACAACTGGTCATGAATGGCTCAGGCAAAGATGAATCAGTACAAATTCAAACTCGGTTCAGCTGTCCAAGCTCTGAGCACTCAAGGCACTGGATTAAATATGGCAGGAGCCTCAGCAATAAGACAAGGAGCTGACGGTAGACTGGGGGAGATAAGCTAAACACCCGAATAACAGTATAAGCCAAGGCAGAGCACGGGGAGAAGCAAAACAGCAGCATACGCAGGGTAGGTCCAAAGGCGGAAGGAAGTAGATTTGCCAACACCGGCCCTCGCTAATACGCACCCTGCTATGGACTGCGTGTTTGTGTCCTTACGAAATTCGTATGCTAAAACCTAAGCCCAACGTGATGGTATTAGAAGGCGGGGCGTTTGGGAGGTGATTATGTCATGAGGGTGGGGCCCTCGTAAATGGAATTAGTGCCCTTATAAGAAGGGACGAGAGGGATGATCTCCCTCTTGGCCGTGTAAAGATAAAGCAAGAAGACAGCCGTCTGCGAAGCAGGCAGAGAGCCGTCACTAGAACCCTACTATGCTGCCACCCTGCGCTCAGACTTCCCAGACTCCACACAGCGAGAACGTAATTTCTGTCGTTTAAGTCACTTGGTCTGGAGTATTTTCAGTGTAGCAGCCTGAGCAGATGAAGACACACACACACACACACACACACACACGGGCGCACACGAGGCCTCAGAGGGGCTTCCTCCTGCTTCTCCCGCTGTCAGGGCACCAGGTAGGAAGAAGCAGAATGGGCTGGCCGATGTGATGACAAAAGGCCACCTGTCCCCAGTGATTGCCCAGAACCCTCTGCTGCTCCTGAGGTTCCCACGCAGGCCCCCAGCAGTGGCCCTATCCCTCCTCCGGCCCACGCAGCAGCTCCCGGGGGGCCCGGCGAGGAGCTGCGTTGGGTCTTTGCAAGAACGCGACACGTCCTGCCCTTCCTCACCTGCATTTCTCATCACGCCCACCCCTGGGCAATGAAGAAAAAGCAAAGAAGGGCAGGACAGGATGAGAAGACAGATCCCACTTAGGGTCCTTGCCCCCCACCCCGCAGCTCCCTCTGCTCCATGGGGTACCTCCCAGTTCCCTTCTAATCTCCTCAAAACCCCCTTCCTAAGCTCCCAGCCTACTTTCCAAACCCCTAGAGTCCTCACAATGCACTCCATTCTTTCTTCAAATCTCCATCCCGGCACTAATCCCAAGGATTTTGTTCCCTTTGCCTCTCTCCCGGCCCCCAACAACCTCGCTACTGGGGCTAATTCATCCCTGGAGAACCCAAGGCTACAGTGGGGACAGATGGCATCTGTGATTCCCAAGCAAAGCTCAGGACACGTATCCCCTGCATTCAGTCGCTCACTCATTCATTCAGATGCACGATACGCCAGGTTCTGGGTGTGCGAGGGGCGTACGAAAGGGAGAGGCATCACCCCCGTCTGCAGACACACTGTCGTGAAGGAGAAGAACGGGTTACAATGGATGGGGAAACAGATGGTCGGAGGCCTGGGGGTCTGGGATTCCGGGGAGGCTGCCCTGTAGCAGAACCAGAGCCAAAGAAGAGTAGCCCTCTGGCCACTCCCTTTCTTTGCAGTGGCCCAGGCAAGAGACGGTGATGGTGAGGACGGGACAGGGCAGAGGCGCGGAGTCACACTGATGGGTTTGATAAATACTTAGGAGGCCCTACGTGTAGAACTTGGTCATCGATTAGATGAGAGGTGCGTGTAAGGCAGAGGGGGAGTCGATGGATTTGCCCTGGGAGAAGAAAAGTTCGGAGAAAGGAGATATGAGCTCAATGCTGGCCGGTGCTGCAGGCGTCTAGACACCCAAGGCGGCTGGGTGTAGAGGGCTGGTCCCCAGAAAAAGGATTCGGAGGTGGTGGGAGCGTCGATGGGCAGCGGCATCCAGGCTGCCGGCGGGCCAGCGAGAATGAGAAGAGGTCAAGAACAAAGTCCAGGATTCCGCCCCCGGGTTCGCCAACATCCGGCATCCAAAGGATGGGCAGAGACAGACAGCAGACCGAGAGCCGCGGGCAGCAGCGATCGGCGAGGCGGAAGGACGCCCTGCGGGCCTGGTGTCGGGAAAGCCGGGGACTTCGGGGTCAGGGACGGAAGGAGAAAGGGGCAGCCAGACACCACGAGGGCAACGGACATTGCGGGAAGGAAAATGCCCGCTGGACCTGGGGACGTGGGAGTCACTGCCGCCTCACACACTGACCAGAGGAGTGTGGCTTTGGAAGGGGGGCTGGCGACGGCCAGTAGCTAAAGCACCTGGGAACAGGGCGTTTGTTTGTTTGTTTGTTTGTTTGTTTGTTTGTTTGTTTGTTTGTTTGTTTTCAGGAAGGCATATGTGATCAACACAACTTTAAGTGGCGACAGGACAGACCTACAGTAATAGTGATCCCATCCCGCCCAATGTAAGGTGACAGGAATCTGCGGACTGGCCTACAGATTGAATGCCATGGGTTTCTATTTCAAACGATCCACTTCCAGGCGAATTTTTGGAATGGGAACAATCCATTTACAAGTTGGGGACAGTCCGTGCCTCTCCGGTAGCTCCCGCGGCTCTCTGTGACAGTGCTGTCAGGTGCCCTGGAATAGGTATTGATAACTTAATCAATGACTGGATGAATGGGATGGCCCTGAGGTCTGAATAATCACTTCTTCCTGGAATTGCAATGGCGCCAGCTCATTCATCCCATCCACTGGTTCTACAGACACTACCCAGGGCCTAGCACGCACTGGGGCCCTGGGCCGGCCCAGGGCCTGACACTTGGCACAGCGAGTATGTGGGCGGCACAGCGCCAGGTTCTGGGTGTGCGAGGGGCGTACGAAAGGGAGAGGCATCACCCCCGTCTGCAGACACACTGTCGTGAAGGAGAAGAACGGGTTACAATGGATGGGGAAACAGATGGTCGGAGGCCTGGGGGTCTGGGATTCCGGGGAGGCTGCCCTGTAGCAGAACCAGAGCCAAAGAAGAGTAGCCCTCTGGCCACTCCCTTTCTTTGCAGTGGCCCAGGCAAGAGACGGTGATGGTGAGGACGGGACAGGGCAGAGGCGCAGAGTCACACTGATGGGTTTGATAAACACTTAGGAGGCCCGATGAGTAGAACTTAGTCATCGATCAGATGAGAGGTGCGTGTAAGGCAGAGGGGGAGTCGATGGGTTTATTGAGATGAGTAGCCCTGGGAGAAGAAAAGTTCGGAGAAAGGAGATATGAGCTCAATGCTGGCCGGTGCTGCAGGCGTCTAGACACCCAAGGCGGCTGGGTGTAGAGGGCTGGTCCCCAGAAAAAGGAGGTGGTGGGAGCGTCGATGGGCAGCGGCATCCAGGCTGCCGGCGGGCCAGCGAGAATGAGAAGAGGTCAAGAACAAAGTCCAGGATTCCGCCCCCGGGTTCGCCAACATCCGGCATCCAAAGGATGGGCAGAGACAGACAGCAGACCGAGAGCCGCGGGCAGCAGCGATCGGCGAGGCGGAAGGACGCCCTGCGGGCCTGGTGTCGGGAAAGCCGGGGACTTCGGGGTCAGGGACGGAAGGAGAAAGGGGCAGCCAGACACCACGAGGGCAACGGACACCGCGGGAAGGAAAATGCCCACTGGATCTGGGGGTGTGGGAGTCACTGCCGCCTCACACACTGACCAGAGGAGTATGGCTTTGGAAGGGGGGCTGGCGAAGGCCAGTAGCTAAAGCACCTGGGAACAGGGCGTTTGTTTGTTTGTTTGTTTGTTTGTTTGTTTGTTTGTTTGTTTGTTTGTTTTCAGGAAGGCATATGTGATCAACACAACTTTAAGTGGCGACAGGACAGGCCTACAGTAATAGTGATCCCATCCCGCCCAATGTAAGGTGACAGGAATCTGCGGACTGGCCTACAGCTTGAATGCCATGGGTTTCTATTTCAAACGATCCACTTCCAGGCGAATTTTTGGAATGGGAACAATCCATTTACAAGTTGGGGACAGTCCGTGCCTCTCCGGTAGCTCCCGCGGCTCTGTGACAGTGCTGTCAGGTGCCCTGGAATAGGTATTGATAACTTAATCAATGACTGGATGAATGGGATGGCCCTGAGGTCTGAATGATCACTTCTTCCTGGAATTGCAATGGCGCCAGCTCATTCATCCCATCCACTGGTTCTACAGACACTACCCAGGGCCTAGCACGCACTGGGGCCCTGGGCCGGCCCAGGGCCTGATACTTGGCACAGCGAGTATGTGGGCGGCACAGGTAAGGCCTTCGGAACACGGCCTCCTCCCACCTGGGCAGTACGGAGTGAGGGTCCACAGCGTGTGTTCACCCCCTTGCAGGGAGCAAAGAAGATGGACCAAAATTATCATTCTCTCCTCCCCATTACCTTTCATATTTTCCCTGGTGCCACGTGAGAAATTTGTCTCGATAAGGTGATTCTCAGTGAGTTTAAATATATGCTTTTGTGCAGCTGTTCTGATAGAAAATTCTGGAAATGTCCCACTGAACGATGGGGGCTACTGGAGCCATCCTGGCTATGACCCCCCAGCTGGTTTCTGGGGGCTGTGTTAATTTCAGGGAGCCCAGGCCTCACAGAGGCGGCTTGTGTATCTCTGAGTTGCAGACCAATTAAAAATTCTGAGTTGCGGACCAATTAAAAATTCATTGAAACAGGAGGAACAAAATTCAGTGAGGCCGAAGTATTAAAGGAGACAGATTTAATCTGGGTAGAAATGCTTTTCTCCCTTCTTCCAATAAAGCCAGGCATCATGCATATATGCTGATGGATAATTAATAATAATAATAATAATAATAATAGCTAACGTTTATCCAGCCCCGACCATCACGTTACGTGCTTTACTGCCTCATCTCATTTATTCTGAAGTTGGTGCTTTTAGAATCATTTTACAGAGTAGGAAAATGAAGCTCAGAGAAGTCAAACTAACCTGCCCACGGTCACCTGCCCAAGGTCACACAGCCCTTTAGAGACTCGACCAGGGCTACTGAGGGGGAACCTGAGCGCACACACATGCCACGCATGGTGGCCGAGGCACATCGAGCAGGCGAAGCAAGGCAGGAGCCGTGACGTCCACCATCCCGCCTGGGACTGTGCGAAGACTCAGTCGTGACAGCCAAAACCACATAGACTTCTCAGAAGTCACATGTGTTTTTCCTCCTTTTGACTTTTAATAAAACCAGAGACGTGTCATGGCAAACATGAAGAAAAAAGCTTTTTTTAAAACAGACACATCTGAAGCCACAGGTGCAGTGATTCTGTTTTAAATAAATGTCGGCCCGCAGAGGGTAGTTTCCTGGGCAGCGTGTGCCCGACGCTCAGTCAGCACATGGCTGAAGATGCTTCCCCGAAGATCCAGGGTTCAATACCAGCACGGTCACGAAAGGGACGTGTGACAGCGGCTGAGAATGCTGGGGGCTTGTGAAACAGCTTTAGATTTAGTTCAGTAATGAAGGTTATTTAATGCTAACCTTCGGCTCGGTCAGGCCGCTGCTAAAACATGGTGTGGCAGCCGGGAAGACTGAGAAGCTGGGAAACGTGGAGAAAGCTTTCTAGAGTTTTCAAGGTGGTTGCCGGAGCAACCTGGGGGCCCGCATCCCGGAAGGGCTGAAACGTTCTATTTTAAAAACACCCAGCTGATCGTCAGAAAGCCAGAAATGAAACAACCACATAATAAGGTACACAATGGAAATTCTTACAAAGATGAGGTTTTTCTCAAAACTGGAAACAATTCAAACTAAGAGGAATATTGTGACCATGGAAGCAAATGTCTCAAAGTGACTCCTCAGAGTTCTGATCATCACCTGCATTTTGCACAAAATACGGAAATTAAAAGCTCCTCTCTCCACTTGGATTTCCTTTCAACTCCTGACTACATTACGAGTTTCTTCTATCTTTCAAATCTCACCTCTTCAAAAAAGTGTCTCATAAATGCATGCATGCGATCGGTCATTCGCTCAACAAACACCTGTTGAGTAATTTATCACATCACACTGAGCGATATCCTGCCAGGTGATCCAAAGGCAAGATGATTTAACGACACAGGAAAAGTCCAGAAGGAGATATTAGACAGATACACAAATGCCCATAACGCCAGGCAGTAAGAGATCCTATCATGTGATTGTGGGTGCCAAAGGTCACTGGTTCCTCAAATGGTTGGACATCAGACTCCTTTGGTAAAGCTTTATAAAAATGCAGAATTCCCAGAGCGTGGGGCCCAGGGATCTGTATTTTAAAGGCTGTGCCTCTGAGTGGAGAGCCGTCAGGTTTGGAAGCAGCTGCTAAAGGTGAGAGGAAGAAGCTCCCCGCGGCTGAAATGGTGAAGATTTCATGCAAGTGGCGGGAGGTGCGGGGCGGGGGGCGGACTTTCAAGCCCAGGGAAGATACGGCCTGGCCCGCAAAGGGTGAGGGTGTTCCTTGGCCGGCCGGGTTCGAGCTGGGGAGAGGCAGGACAACGCTTGGGAAAGGCCCTGAGCAGAGCTGGGAAGGTCAAGTGCAGGAGGGGGGGCTCGATGCAACGAGGGGGCGAGGCGCGCCTGCGTGGGGAGGCGCCCTCGAAGGCGTAGGGGCGCGGGAGTGGCACACGCCGCAGCAGGGCTAGCAAAAACGAACGATCTGGCAGTTTCGCCAGACAGATCAGCAAAAATCGGTGTCTGGTTTTAGAGAACACAGCAAGGAAGCCTCCGTCCCTCAGAGTCAACAGACAAAGACCTAAGCTGGTCGCAGAAGTGGTGACGAGCAAGAGATGAAGAAACGTTACCTCATGTTTTTAATATACTGCTTTATTTAAAAATAGACGGTAGGTGGTTCACAAATGGTTGTTAATTAATGATGACAGACTGGCCTCTGGACAGCTCGATTTAGTAATACCTAGGATCGTGCTTAATTTATTTGTCTTTTAGAATACTTTTCTCTGGGTTTGTTCCATTTCCCACCTTGGAGAAAACGCAGTTTTATAAACACTCACGCCTTGTGTGTGCCAGGACTGCAGAGGCGCCCCAGAGAACTCAAGGTTGAAGATGATACAGCTTTGGCCCTCAGGCAAACTGCAGCCAGGTAAAGGAATCAGATTTGCAGACAATACTATGCAAGAAGACCATAAAAAATGCAGTAAAGCAGAGCAAGCGGAGATTATTTCCTGTTCAGTAGATTAGAGGAGACTCATGGATAAGGCAACATTTGAGTAGAAACAGATTATATTTTAGCCAACAGAGAAAAAACATTTTGGGGACTATTCAAAAAGGTCAATGTCGAAAAAAAGGCAGAGAGACTATTCCGAATTAAAGGAGATTATGGGAAACATGACAGCTAAGTGCAATGTGTGGTCCCTGATTAAATCCTGGATTTAAATACACACACACACACACACACACACACACACACACACACACACAGAACATTATTGGGAAAATATGACTGGAAACTGTAATTCGATAACGTAATAATAACAACGTCCTTGGGTGAGATAATGGTATTGTGGTTGTGTCAGAGAATGTATTTTGGGGTGAAGAACCATTATGTAGGCAACTAAACAGTCCAGTAAAAAAAAAAAAAAAGTGAATGATCTCCATACATGGGGGAGGGAAGGACAGGTAAAGCGAACGTGGCAAGTGATGAATCTTGATGAAGACTCTACAGTAGGTCCTCGCTGACCATGGTCGATAGGCTCTGTGACTTTAAGAGAAACGACATATAATAAAACCAATCCTACCATAGGCTAATTGATATAAACAAGAGTTATGTTCCTAGAACAACTCGTCGACGTTATAACGAGATGCAGTCGAAGAAAATGACGTCATTCAAGGACCTGCTACGTTCGTCACACGGCTGCTTCGGCCTTCCCTTCCATTCCAGTTTCCCCGCACGCCCTCCATTTTTTCCCACGTTCCCTTGTCCAAACCTCACTGCGGCCTCGGAAGCTCAGAGGGTGCGGCCAGGGCCTCAGCATTTCACGAGCGCTGCCAAGAAGGTTCCAGCCCGGAGTGGGAACCACTGCCCTATTTTATGTCAGAGCTGGAAACACTTTGGCATCTAAGCACCCACCCACCCGGGCTGGTCAAAGGCTTTTTCCAACTGTTGGAGGTGCCAGGAGACTTCGGGTGTCTGCGTACCCCACATGGCCCTGCACTAGGAAGGGGAGGGGCAAGGCCAAGGTGGAAGTCAGCCACCAGCTGAGCCACAGCAGCCGGGCCACAAAGGGCAGCTTAAATACATTCATAAAGTTGAATAATGGAATCTGCTTAGCAAAGGGTCTCAAACTGGGCTGCACTTTAGAATCACCGTGGGGGACATTTTAAAAATGCTGACGCCCAGGATTTATGCCAAACCAATTAAGTCAGAATCTCTGGAGACGGGACCCAGGCAACAGTATTTCTTAAAACTCCCCAAGGGATTCCAGTGTGCAGCCAAGTTTGAAAAACGGTGCCCTAAAGGAGCACTTTGCAAATGTTAGACATCACGGCTAATAGTTATGTGGGCCTGGCAATGACGGTGGCCAGCCAGGGATTTCTTATTGTCATCAGTGTCTCTGCCTGCCTGGCCACCTCTTTCAAGTAGCTCTAACCAGTTCTTGGGACAAGAATGGAGTTTTGGGACAGCAGTGTGCCCATCATGCTATGGAAGAGGCTGGATTGTGGCGTGACGGGCCCCACACACCTTCACAGGTGCACCTTCGGTGGCATCAGGGCATGAGCTGCTGGTCTGGCGTCAGCGTGTGCGTCACACCGTTAAGAAGGGGCCGCGCTCCAGGCAGAAGAGTGGATGCTCCGTGTCCTCCGTGGTGTGAGTGACATCACCTGCTCAGAACAAGGACATCCCTGGAACTTCCGTGTGTCTCTGGTCATGAAGAGGCCTGGCTGCCCAGTGCAGCACGTCGGCGCGGGTGGTCGGCCCTCTGTCCCAGGCAGTGGGGTCCCGTGAGCTGCCGAAGGCTCTGACAACCAGCAGGGGACGTTCTGCAGAGGGTGAAGTCAGCCACTGTGTTCTTGTAGGACCAGGACTGGGGGGAGGCGAGAGGCTGCTAGGTGAGGGAAAACCTTCCGTTTCCAGCAAAGTCTCCGCTGACCGGCAAGGGGAGGGCCCCAGGCAGGGCCGAGGAAGGAGGGGAGGGCAGTGAGCAAGAAGTAAGGCCCCGCTGTCTGCCAAGACTGAGAAACTCTGGTCCACGACCATGACTTCTTGCCACTCAGCTCTGCCTCCGCCCCGGGCTGCACCAGGGGCTGAGCGGCAGGCCAGCCCGCGGGCTCCCCACTCCCACGTAGCCAGGGTGACAACGATGTGGGAGACGGATACCTCTTACTCCACGTGGGGGGGTGGATATTATGAATCGCTTCGACCCTTTTGTGAAAGTAATCTGGCAATTTTTAGAAAAGTACAAACTCGTGTACTCTTCGACCCCACGACCCCACTCCTGGAACATAAACACACACAGGTGTTTATTGCAGGGTTACTGACAGGGGACGAATACACGGAACTAAGAACAGGCAGAATTTCCGCAGGTGTGGAGATGACTGAATAATTGTGTGTACTATGGAATATCATGAAAGTCTGTGCCCTCATTATCCTCATCAGTGAAAGGGACCACAGGGTCGCCCACATCGTAATGACGTCCGCACCGCAGGGTGAGTATTGAGCTTCGAAGTGCATTCGAGCACTTCGCACGAAGTCCGGCATGTTCTATGTCATACACAATAACTTAATAAACATTGTTGTTATGGAAAAATCTTTTCCTAAGCCACTAAGGACAAATCTGCTAAGTCTAGGTGAGCTCACCTCCTCCAGCAAAGAAAAAGAAGCCAAGCCCCCTTCCTTCACCCCGCATTGCCGAGGGACACCTCGCATCAGCCTCCCCGGAGCTGTGCACATGATGACTCGTGTGTGCAGCCCGCACAGCACTATGCGTGGGCAGTGCTGGCCATTACTTCCTCCAGCCCCAGGATGGGTCATGCTGTCCTGCCGCTAAGTGACAACTTCTGGGCAGGGACACACCTGGGATCTCCCAGGAAGGAATGTCCTATAAATGAAAATAGTTACAATAATTACATAACTTCAGCCCACCTCAGCAATGGGCACTTCTGCAAAAGCTCACATCGCATGTATGGATTTGGCCCTGACCTTGGGCCGGCTGGGGAGACAGGCCCAGAGCTAATTAGAGTGATGAATGGCCCATGCCTTGTCTAACATGTGCTGAGTTAACTGTCTGCGCTTGGGGGAACTGGCTTTGCATGTGGCTTCCTGCAAAGGACGTGGCAGCGTGAAGAGGCAGGGCCCAGTCCCCTTCATCTGGTCCATCTCCCCTGGAAAATAATGGGCGTGACTCTTTTTCTTTCTTGAGATGCGATTGACATACAACATTATATGAGTTTCAGTTACACGGCATGAAGATTCAACATTTGTACCTCCTGCAAAATGTTCAACACGAGTCTAGTTCTACTTAGTTACAGAATTTTTAGTTACACAATTCTACTTAGTGACAGCATTTTTTTCTTGAGAACTTTTAGTATCTACTCTCTTAGCAACTTTCAAATATGCAACACAGTGTTATTAAGTGCAGTCGCCAGGCTGTACGTCACACCTCATGACTTGTTTATTTCATAACTAGGAATTTGGAGCTTTCGACGCCCTTCGGCCATTTCACCCCCAGCCCCGGCCTCCGGGAACTGCCCGCCTGTCCTCTGTGTCTACAAGCTTGGTGTTTTGTTTTGTTTTGGTTTTCGATTCCACACGTAAGTGACATCATACGGCATCTCTTTCTTTGTCTGACATATTTCACTTGGCATGATGCCCCCAAGGTCCATCTACGTTGCCGTAAAAGGCAAGACTTCACTCTTTTTTGTGGCCGAGTGATACCCCACTGCGCCCATGCCACGCTTCCTCTATCCATTCATCCTCGGATGGACTTTAAGGTGGTTTCGGCATCTTAGCTACTGTAAATAAGTGATTCCTCACGGGCTTTCCTCAGAATAAGTTTGCTTTTCATTCTGATAAACATGCAATAAAATCCAACAAAGAGAATCAAAGTCTTGCCCTCTCTCTCACCGGATGACATTTGCGGACGATGAGAACATTACGGTAAAATCTACACCCAGGGGACGTGTTATTTGCCGAGGAGCAGAATTCTAGGTGAGGCCAACCATTCCTCCTAACCCAGGGGATATCGTGTCCTTACAAACTCTTCTCTGGGGCTTGGATCCTGTTCCGGGTAAGTGGAACCCCTCCCCCATTTTTCATACGCTGCGGTCCTAACCCCCAGTGCCCCAGAAGGTGACTGTGTTTGGAGACAGGGTCTTTAAAGCAGGAGTTAAGGTTGAATGAGGTCTTCAGAATGGGTCTTAATCCAATATGACCGATATCCTTATAAGAGGAGGAAATTAGGACACAGACACACACAGAGGGACGACCATGTGAGGACACAGCGAGAAGGTGGCCATCTTCGAGCCGAGGAGAGAGGCCTCAGGGGGAAACCAACCCTGCTGACACCTTGATCTGGGACTTGTAGCCTCCAGAACTACAAAGACACAAATTCTGATGTCTAAGCCACCCAGTCTGTGGCACTTTGTCATGTGGCTGTAGCAGGCTAACGCATCCCAAGGGGGCCGCGTTAGGGGGTGCGGGGTCTTCCGAAGGCTCTCTCAAGCATCAGTTTCCCAACAGTCTCTTACATCGAGATGGTGCCTTTAGTCAAAATCTTAGCCTTTTGACTTGGAGGATGAGAACTGGTTGAGAAGGGAGGGTAGTCAGACTAGAGACAAGCATGGCACACATATGCATGCGGCCGACAGTGGGTCACGTGAGTGGATAAACGCTGGGGTGTCAGAGGGTGGTGTCCAAGTTGCTCTGGAAGTCCCAAAGGTGTAGAACCATTCTGGGAAGTGTTGGGAAACATGTTTTTTATCCTTAGTGCATGGAAACATAAGGACTACTAGAAAGGGTAGGGGCTGGGAGTCAGAGTAGATTTGGATCCAGACCCAGCACGTAGCACCTGAGTGACCTGGGCAGGTGATACACACCCTCAAGTCTCAGCTCCTCATCTCCACTGCACAGAGCTGCTGTACGAATACATGCAACACTGTGGGTGAAGCACCCAGCAGCCATCATAGAGCTTGGCCCACGCATTCATTCATTCATTCATTCGGTCAGCAAAGCATTACTGAGTATGTGCTGTTTTCTTCACAAGGTGCTGAGCAGAGAACAAGATACACCAAGCCTGCCCTCATCAGCTTTATAATCTACCGAAGAAAACGAACGTTTTACAGATTATCATACCTCTGCCTTTCCCCTCCCACATTGCTGTCCTTTTAAAGCCCAGAATATTTATGCTTGAAATACTTTATCCATAACTTGAAGCACCCCAGTGTCCACCGCTCTTAGTTGCTCTTAGCCGCTGGCATCACCGCTATCAGAAGGCGTTTAAATCGGCACCACAGTGGCGTGTGTCAAAGTCTCGCTAAGGCGAACAGGGTTACACAGAACCTCGCGGATGTACTGTTTGTCGCTTCCCCAGTGCATCGTGCGGATGCGATCCCCTAGGAGAGGAACCGTGCGTAAGGGCCTCCTTCATTTGGTTCCCACCGGGACGCCAGTGGCACTGGCAACCGCTTCGTGCTGATGCGCTGAGCGGTGACAGCAGCGACGCCACTGCTAAGAGGCGTCCACAGCAGAGCTGCTGTTGCTGCGTGTTCTCCGCCCACCTCCCTGTGCTGCAATCGGTGACCACCGCCCCCCCGGAGCGCCATCGTGGCTCTGCCCATTGGGCAGATACAGAAAGGGAACAGTATGGCTTTTCTGTCCCTTTATAATAACGGCACTTGGCATTTACACAGCACATTTAACGTATTTAGTGCATTTTCTTGTCTATTGCCTGGTCTTATCCTAATGAAACAAAACTCTCCGTGATTGTCTGTGCCATAGAGACAGCTTAGGACTCAGAGCCAGCGACACTCTGCACGGGAGGAGGACCCATGCCCCAAACTGCTTCAAGAATAACAAATCCCATGTGAGTTGCAAACGGAGCCGGCATGATAGTGCAGCGACACAGCTCATCTCTGGGGAGATGTCTCAGGAGCACAGGAATCAATTCAGCCCGAGCTGCGAGGCCAGCGACTTCTCTCTCTGGAGTCGCAGGCTCTCTCCGTTGGCCCTGCCTGGAGCAGACCAGTGCCCTCTTTTAACTTCAGAGAGAGGCAGAGACCGGGGAACGCTACAGGGAACAAGAGGCTATTAGGATTTGGTAACATTGGCACATTTCGTGGCCTAGAAACATAACCCAGAATTGTTTCTTGCTTTTTCAGCCATTTGGAAAAGGGCGAGAATGAGTATCTGGAAGGGTGAGCATTCGGAGGGCTGAAAAACAGGTTTATTTTACTTCTCATCACATTTTGAAAAAACGGGAGCATCTGGAAGTAAAGCTCCCACCGAGAAAAGCAAGCTGTCCCGCAGATTACTTCCAAGGAGTCTTCCCGCTGGGCTGACCAGCTCCGCATAAGGAGGAAGTTAGGGACTCACCCCTCCAGTCCACTTGGGCGCCTGCTGGCAAATCATTGCTTTCACTCTGCTACCATTTAGAAAATTACGGCTCTCTAAACCATACCCTGGAAGACTGATAAAGTGAAAAGGCCTCCCCACCGGCGCTGCTGAAGCCCGGCTCCCCCTCCGACGTGGTGATTTGCAGCTTTGCTGCACACAGGAATCCCCGAGGATGGGGGTGGGGGGCGTCGCAAACCCCAGTGTCCTGGCTGCAAACCAGAACAATGAAATCAGAAACTCCGGGGCTGGGACCCACCAGGAACAGCATTTTTTAAGCTCCCCAGGCGAGTCCAGTGCGAGGCCAAGGTTAAGAACCAGCGCTCTGCAACCACTGCCACGCACGCACACTGGGCAGTGAGGGATGCTCTGGTGAGATGAAACCATGTCACACCTGTCCCTGGCCTTGCTTTGGTCTCCCCCGCTTGCCTTGAGCCCAGGCCCAGCAGCGCGAACTCCGCCTCACGCGCTGTGAAAACAATAGTCCAAGCCGTTACACAGTCGCCGGGCTCACGTGCACGAAGCCATTTCGCTAATTAACATGAAGCGTCACACGCCACGCTAGGCCACGTAACGGATACTGAAATGAGGCGGACGCGATCCTTGCTTTCAGGAATACAAACGTGTAAGATGCACGTACAAGCGACTATAATACAGGGTTGTCATGTGATGGTGGCTTTGAGAGACCCTCCGGCAGGAATTTAGAGAAGAAACAAGATCGCTTTTAAGCTGGACGGAGCACGTCTTCACAACCGACACATCACAGAGCGCACACGCACGCACGCACGCACACACACACAAACACACCTGGTGGCCATGTGCCTAAGGTCTGGACGATAAGTTAAGCTAAAGTGGTGGGTACGAATTCTGGATCATGTTTTTCATGGAGGTGGCCCATTTCCTCTTCCCTCCTCCATTCTGCTACTTGAAAGGACGTCTGGGTATGACGCCCTCGCAGATCGGGGGGACAGGAGAACGCCCTTGTGACGGCAGAGCTCCAAAGGCAGGTGGTGGCCATGTGCCTAATGTCTGGTCGATAAGTTAAGCTAAAGTGGTGGGTACGAATTCTGGATCATGTTTTTCATGGAGGTGGCCCGTTTCCTCTTCCCTCCTCCATCCTGCTACTTGAAAGGACGTCCGGGTATGACGCCCTCGCAGATCGGGGGGACAGGAGAACGCCCTTGTGACGGCAGAGCTCCAAAGGCAGGAGGAGCCTGGGTCCCCAGATGACCCTGGGAGGCAGGCCCCCCTACACAGCTTGGCCTGGCGGGCTCCCCCATCAGAACGATCTCCCTCGCGTCCTGTGCTCACAGCTGAACCCACATCCAGTACACCTTCCTGCCACCCATGCCCTGCAATGCCTGAGGTTCCTTTCTCCATTAATGAGAGAAGAAAGGTGTTACAGAAAACCAAATTACTTCTGTCAGAACGCTCAACGATTTGGTGACTTCTCATAGTAGAACCGCCGAGAGTCCATAGTCTTTATTGCTTAGAAGTTCAGGCTGCGAGAACCTGCTCTGCTGATGAATGCAGTACGCTGACCGGCCTCTTCTCGGTCCACACTGTCTGCACAGACTGCAGGGGAATCCGAGTGATCCTCATTCTTGGTTAGTGGCCTGCAGAGACTGGCCCCTAGTGTAGGGGCAAGAATCTCTGTAAAAGGAAAATTGCCAGCTCCTATAGATAAAAGCAAATGGAAGCAGCAAAGGACAGAGAGAGAGAGAGAGAGAGAGAGCGCGCGCGCGAGCGAACGAGCACGCAAGGCTCTGGAACTCGACCCCTGACTGGGCGGCCTCGAGCCAGGTAGTTACCACCTGGGGAGGGCAGATCATTTCACCCCACTCAGAGATGCCGTGAAGACTTAGCTACACAGCCATCCTTGGGCCCTTCCACAAACCTGCTGAATCTGGACTCCCCAGGATTAAGGTGGGGTTCTCCAGAGAAACAGAGCCAACAGGATGTGCGCGTGTATCTATCTCTAGATATAAATACAGAGACAGAGATCGAGACAGAGGTAGAGAGATTTATTTTTTAAATGGACTCATGTAACCGTAGCGGATTGATAAATCCAAGTTCTGCAGGGCGGCCAACAGGCCGGAGACCCAGGAGGAACCAGTATTGCAGCTACAGACCAAAGACCACCTGCTGCAGAATTCCTTCTTGCCCGGGAGAGGTCATCCTTTGTTCTATTGAAGCCTTCGACTGCTTAGACAAGGCCCACCCACGTTACAGAATATAAAGGTGTGCAGCCTTACCCCAGGCCTATCAGATGCCAGATTGGTGAGGGTCTGTGCCCTGAGCGGGAAGACAAAATTCCCGCATAGTCAATGCTATGTACAGTGAAATGGCCCCTGATCCAGAGCAGGGCTGGGGAGAACGTTATTTCCTCTCTGTGTGTAGCCCTAATAGATACACCAGTGAGCCAGGAGGGTATGGTCCCTGCCCCCAGGGAAATGACAGCTCAGTCGAGCTCCGTCCAGCTTTGCGACCTTGGGCTCTGAGGAGGGCACTGTGGCAAGCCGGCTGAGCAGCCCAGGGTGCAATGGCTGTGATGTCACCTTCCCACTTAGCCCTCCAGGTCTCAATTTCTCCATCTGAAAATGAGGGATCTGGCTAGATGACCTCTAAGTTCCATTCCAGCTCTAGCATTTCACGTCCCGACCGTCGACTGGACATCAACCTTGTGTCGTACATTGTGTTAAACTGGAGATTCCAAGATAAGAAGACATTCTTCCTACGCTGAACTCTCAAACTAATCGGAGAGGCAGGCATCCAAAGAGACAATAATTCAGTGCTGTAAATGCTGCAGTAAAGATGTAACACCTACATCTAAGAGTCTATGTTACCATTCCAGAAAAAAAATCTGCAAAATTTCTAACCCCTAAAACTTTTCTTTGGTTTCGTTGAGATATTATCGACAGCACTGCGTGAGTTTGAGGTGTACGGCATAATGATGTGACTTTCGTGTATTGTGAAATGGTTACCACAGTGAGCTTAGTTAACATCCAATTTCTTATACAGATACAAAAAGAAAGAAAGGTTTTTTTTTTTTTCTTGTGATGAGAACTCTTAAGATGTACTCTCTTAACAACTTTCAAATAAACCACATAGCAGTGTACTGCACAGGCGGACCTCAGAGACACTGTGGGTTCAGCTCCAGAACACGGCAATAAAGCAAGCATTCCAATAAAGCAAGTCGTAATTCTTCTTGCTGGTGGAGGGTCTTGCTTTCAACTTGTGAAAAACACGACATCGGAGAAGCACAGCAAAGCAAAGCGCACGAAACGAGGTACGCCTGCGGTCACGGCGGCGCACGTTTCAGTCCTACTGCTTAATATCTGGTAACCGGAAGCTTGCACCTTGGGACCACCTTCATCCAATTCCCTCTTCCCCCACTCCCCGCCTCTGATAACCACAGATCTGATCTCTTTTTTCTCTGAGTTTGCTTTGTTGTTGTCGCTGTTGGTGTTCGATTCTACATATAAGTGAGATGCACGGTATCTGTCTTTGTCTGACTTATTTCGCTTAGCATGATGCCCTCGAGGTCCATCCACGAAGTCACGAAGGGCAGGATGTCCTTTTTTATGGCTGAATAATATTCAATTGTAAATAGACTGATTGATGATAGATAGATAGATACACAGAGACAGACAGACACACACACACACACACACACACACACACACACACACTACAATTTCTTCATCTATTCATCTGTCATTGAACATTTAGGTTGCTTCCATGTCTTGTAAATAACTATTGTAAATAACAGTGCTATGAACGTGGCAGTGTAGATACCTTTTCGACATAGTATTTTTTTTCATATCCTTTGGATATATACTCAGATCATACGGTAGTTTTATTTTTAATTGTTTGAGGAACCTCTATACGGTGTTCCACAAGCGCTGTACCAACTTACATTCCCGCCAAGGCTTCCCTGTTCTCCACATCCTCGCCAGCACTGATCTCTGGTCTTTTTCATGACAGCCATTCTCACAGTTGTGAGGTTATTGTCTCAACCCCTGAATCTTAATCCCCTTCCTATGGATAAATGGTAGATCGATGGCATTTATGGTGCCAATTAATGGCCCCCTGGATCCATGTCCTTTGCCTTGAACTCTGTAGTCCACCCCACGGTGCCCTGGGCTTGGCCATAGGCCTTGCTTTAGCCGATGGGGCGCTAGCAAATTTGCTGGAAAACAAAGCTTTACAAGATGCTTGTGCGTTTCCACTCTTCTCTTGCTTCTCTATGACATCGTGAGATCAAGCCGGGACTAGTCACTGCAGGACGAGACGTGGAACGGAACCAACCATCTCAGCCGAGGCCATCCTAGACTCGCCAATGGTCCGCTGACGGCCAGACACGTGAATGAGCCCCAGCCAAGAGCAGAACACGCTCTCCTCCACGCAAGCCCAGCCAAGGTCATTGGAACCAGCCAGATGACCCACAGATTCGTGAGAAATGTAAATAGGGGTTGTTGTTAACTGGTTTAAACTCCATTATCATAGTTAATAAGGATGAGGCCAACCAGCTCCCCAGATTCGAATGAAAGGCCGAGCCCATATGCTAGGGGGCTGTTGTGAAGTCCTCTGCTTGTCCTACTGTGTTCCTGGGAGCAAAGCGCGGCCAGGGTTCTTGCTCCAGGCCCCCCCCCCGGCCTCTGGTTTGGAAACCCCATGACAGCCCCACTATTTATAGAGCGAGTAAAATGTTCCCCCTTTCGCTCCGACTGACAAGGAGTTTGCCACAGAAAGCGTCTGGAAATAAATTATACATGAGACACGGTTTCTGAACTAGTTGCAAGTTCTGTTCCAGGAGAGTTTTACTTTTCTTCAAACATTCCCTCCAGGGGTGAACTATCCTACCAAGAAGTTAAATAGAATCAGAAAAGAGCCTTAAAGGAATCCACTCGGACCCATTACGGCGAGCCAAGCGTATCAGAGGGTCCCTGAGGCCCTGTGTGGCTCTCAGCGTTCAAATCTTCCCTTTAAAATAGCTGAGCGATCTTGCTGTAGCGGTTGGTCCTTCTGGGGCACGTTTCAGAGAGAACCGACGATTTCCCCTGCAGGGTGGTTGATTCAAATGCAGACTCTGTTCGGAGAGGCTTGCCTCAGAACCCCAGCCTTACCAACTTATAACACGCGAGACTCCGGGATAAATACTTAACCTCGCCAAGCCTTGGTGTCCTCATCTGTTAAATGGGGCTATTATTAATCGTGACTACTTCATAGAGTGGTCGTGAGGATTAGCAGAGTTAATGCACATAGCAGTCACTCAAGAAACCCAAGCAGCCATCACCATTGCCACGCTTTAGAAATCCCCCGAGCCACGGAGAGACTTCTGATCTGGAAAACTTCTGAGTCAGGGCTGGTTCGTCTCAGGCATTCCACACGTCCGCCTCCGAGTTTCTGTGTCCCTTTTCACTGGATTATGTCTCTCAAGTAAAATACACCATTCCCTCCGGAGGCGCACGGAAGAAACACGTTATGAGAGAAAGACACTGGAAATCGAATCAGCCCCTTGAGGCCGGGAGCGCCAGTAATTCGAGAAAAGATACCCTTCTTCACCATTCTTCCAAGCATTTTAATATTCGCATGACAAATATTGTTCTCCAAAGTGGCCTGGGTCTTTCTCCGGGTTCTGGTAGATAAATGCATTTAGCAGCCTCCTCTTAGGTCAAAGAAATTGGGACAGGGTTTGAAACTACTTGTAAATTTGTAGTATCAGCAGATCCTTACCCGCTCCCCATCTCCTCCGACCCCGCTTTCGGAACCACATCATGTGGTTTCTATGTGGATTCGGGGTTCACACCATTGAGCTGCACTTCACACCATGACACCTCCCCTAGCTAGGACAGAGGGGTGGCTCTGATAAGCATGAAAGAGAAAGGGCACAGGTGGCCTCGCGTGGTAACACTTTTGGCCTGATCAGTGCAGTTTGCTTTCCAGAATTAAACTTGGAGCACCCACCTCCCCCGACAAGCCCTTACACCTCCCAGTGAATTCAACGCCCCGGCCGCGCCCATCCACCTGCTCATCCTCCTCTTCCGCACCCCACGTGCTGCTCAATGGAGAGAGTGAAAATTACCCGTCCACCGGAGCTTTTTACACCCATGAATGTCAGGAAACCTGCAGTAAGACAGGGCACACTCTCGGGGAAATCGGGGGTGAACTGGACAATCACAGAATGGTCAAGCCAGAAGGGACATCCCAAACTATGCAGCTCGGTGCCCCCTCTCCGGCAGGCTCGGTCTAACTCGAAACCACCTCAGCCATGAGGTTGGCTCACTTGATTTAAGGGAGGTAAATATTTCATAGCTCCCCGAGGCCAACCAACCACCATGGCTTATAAAGAAATTTACTCTTCCCTGTCGGACCGATCTTGGCCGTTCAAGTTCATTTCCTCTAACCATTCCCTGAACTTGGAGACGTAACAGGAGGCCCTTGGTCAGTCTTCTCCTCACGAGGACCCTTTTTGCGCCTGAACGCAGCCATCGACCCAACTGTTTTCTACAGTGTTCCCCGCCCCCAAACCTGTCCTTTACGGCGACCCGCAGAGCCGGCGACATGCTCCAGGAGGAAGAGCAGCTTGAGAAGCAAGTGGCTCTTGCCATAAAAAATGAATCATAAGCACAAGTTGACACAAGAATCCTGCAGTTCAGACAATTACCCGAAGGACACATTTTCTGATAATTACAGAGCTAAAAATGGATCCACTTTGCAATTCCCTTCCTTCCTCCCGAGAAAGCTGAGGAGGTGGTTTAACAACAGTCAACCGCCGAGATGCTTCGCGTTCTGGGGTGTTTAGGAGATGAGTTCCAAGAAATTTCTTGGAAGGTACGGTTCCCAGAAGGTGGTGGTGCCAACTAAACCCATTAACCCCTCCCCGCCGTCCTTGACGCACGCGCCAGCTTGGGAACTGGAACTCAGAAGCCCGCTCGGAATGAGAGACACAGAAGGGAGGAGGCCCAGGCCACCCCGCCTTATGACGCTGACCAAACATCAATGACACCTAAGAAAATGGGAGGGGCCGCTGAGGGGAACACTGCCAGCCAAGGACGAGGCCAGCCTGCTTCAGCACCAAGGGTGGGTGCTCAGGGGTGTCATAAGGAGTTTTAGGCGGCAGCTAAGGGTCAGGGTAATGGTAAGACCACCATTTCCTATGTGCGGAGTGTGCGTGAGCTAGATGCGCGTGTATTTATCTCATTTCCTTCCGACGCCTACGAGGAGGGGGCTGTGCTTACTACCTGCACTGTGCAGTCACGCCGAGGGCTGCACAGCTAATCGGGGCAGAGGCAGCAGGAGCCTTTATGCTTCGCCACCCCCTACGCCACCTCTCGGGTGGAAGGAACCAGAATTGGCTGACGGAAGATATTAACGAGGTTGAAACACAAATACAAATGACAAAGAGGGCAGAAGGCAGGGGCACAAAGAAATAGGAGAGGAGACAGTGTGGGTCAGAGACACTGTCCATGATGACACTGTCCATGATGAACACAGAGTTTGGTTTGATTGTAAAATACATATCTGATGTTCAGTAGTAAATGTTAGTACTAAAATACACAAGTCTTGTGCTAGGTCATGGACACGATTGAAATAACAAAGCGAAAAGATTATTGATTATCCCAGTATTCCCAACAAAGATGTAGATTACAGAAGGGTCAGAAACTTAGCGTTAGTCATTAACTTACTGAAGAAATATCGACTGAGCGCCAGCAGCAAGCTATTACTGTTCTTCCTCCTATGTCACTAGATACGACAGTAAACAGAACGAAGCCATCGCTCTTC
>NW_006439191.1:300203-301675 GCF_000325575.1 Pteropus alecto
GCGGCAGGAGACAGACTCGCATGCCCTCAGCGTGTCTGTGAGAACACAGACAATGACCAAATTAAGCTGAAACGTAAGACCTCGACGGCCAGACCATCGGAAACGCCAACAATTTGAAATTATATTCGGAAAGAAATCATGTTGCTATCAACGAAAAGGGCCCCGGGCATCCAGGGCACAGAGACACAGAGGTGAAGAGCTAACAAAACCAAGTGGCGAAGAGATGGATGGATGTGCTCGCAGCAGGAGGCCTGGGGCAGGAGGAAGGAAGAGGCCCCAGGAAATAAAGCTGCAGGCGTGTGGCTCGTTGCTGCTTCAAGACGGTCGAGGGGTGCTCGCCACCCCGTGCGGCTCCTTCTCGCATAGCCTGTGTACTTTAATATCCTTGGCTTTGACCTTTGAAAGGTCCAGGGTGTGGGGAGCAGGACACTGGCAGAGGCAGCCACAGGCCATTGCTTACTGTGTGGCCAGAGTCAATGGTCAGGTAATAGAGACGGATGAGCACGGCTAACGTGGGATGGACACGGTTTAAACCTCCAGAGAACTCAGGAGGGTGCATTCCGGTTGGGGGAAAAGGGCGACTTGGAGTGTGAAAGACACTCAGGTTTCAGTCTTAAAACACACACCAGAGACTATGGAAGTGACAGGTGGAGCGGGTGACCGGTGCCCAAGGTGTCATTGGGGAAGATAATTTACAGCTTTGCGAATTACCCCTAATACCAAATGTCATGTTATTTTCGTAAGCGTGCTTTATTCCTTGCATCACCAGTACACTCGAATGTACTTTCATTCTCTAGCCAACCTCCCCTGCTAATGATATACATACTGAGTTTCTTGGAAAACATTCAAGGACATGTAATAGCTAGAAAAATAATTAACTTCTTGATTAAGCTCTCTCTCCTGTGCAAGACACAGAAAAAATTTCAAAAGCTTGCAAATTTGTTTCCCTTCTATCAATGCTGGCATGGCATTTGGTTTCTCTCCTATTCATACAAGGCTCAAACATGCCTTGTGGGTTGGCAGGTGGCTTTTTCTATAGCTTGTCGCCCACCCGCTCTGGACAGAGATCAAGGATGTCCTTTGGTTCAAGGCTATGCGCACTGCTTATTTTACCTGAAAGTTGCTGTTGTTTACACTTTGCTGCAAAAATACACACTTTCCTGACTGGAAAGTGACAGACTGGTCTCTCTGGTCCTCCAGCTATGCCACGGAATTGTGCTGAATACCAAGCTTGTGCTGCTTGAGCTGCACACGCACACATGAATATGCGTGAGCACATGGGCTCCCTGAATGCATTTAGGGCAGCTGTGACCTACTGCCCACCCATTCAGAGAAACTCCTTGAATACTTGGCTCTCCCTTCAATAACACGTCCCTTCCCATCCCAATGATGCCATCAATCAAACTGCAAAGCTGAGTGGCAGGCTGAAACCTTGAAACCTGAAGGAAACCCAGCATCCAGTTAAAACTTCC